>NC_084581.2:24211456-24306456 GCF_033978685.3 Nerophis lumbriciformis
TTACTGTATAGTCAGTGATGGAGCATTAAGTTGCAGCCCAAACGAGACAAATACAGACGTCAATGCCCGTGCCGCGCATTGGGGATGTGTTCATGAAGGAATATCGGTAAAGCACTTAGTCACATTGTGGCCTGCGGCTACAAGGCTAAATCCAAATCAATAGTTTCTTTTAAAGATATCTTACAAGCTTCTAACACACCAGATTGTGTCTGTCAGGAAGTATAACAGATTATGAGTCGCATCCCTGGAGACACTGCAGGCTCTTCCAGGTAGTCGAGCACATGCATTAATAGATCAAATTATGTACACACTATCCAGTGATAGACAGAATGGAAGCATCATATTAAAACCCTAAAATAATTTTAAAAAAAAATTCTATTGAATATTTTCAGTTTGTCATATTTAGAAAAAGAAAATAGTCAAAACAAATGCATAGATTTATATATGTGTATATATATATATATATATATATATATATAAATATATATATATATATTAATCTATATATACATATATATATATATATATATATATATATATATATATATATATATATATATATATATATATATATATATATATATATATATTAATCTATGCATTTGTTTTGATGACTATTTTCTTTTTCTAAATATGACAAACTGAAAATATTCAATAGAAATTCAGATAAAATAAGATAAAAATTAATTTAGAAAAAGAAAATAGTCAAAACAAATGCATAGATTAATATATATATATATATATATATATATATATAATATATATATATATATATATATATATATATATATATATATATATATATATATATATATATATATATATATATATATATATATATATATATATATATATTAATCTATGCATTTGTTTTGACTATTTTCTTTTTCTAAATGAATTTTTATTTTATCCGTCTTTATTTTTTGCTTTTACTTTGTTTTTTGGTCCTATATACTTACCTACGAATGAATAATTAAGCTATACTATTCATTCAATGTAATCTTATTGTTATCAAGCCCATATAATCCCATACTCGTTTTCATCTGATATCGTACGGATATCAATATAGGATCGGGACACCCCTAGCTGTAACATCACAAACTGTGTAAAAAGTGAAGTGCTGTAAAGACGTCCAATGCAATTTATGAAACTCCTCAGTTCCTTTCTGTTGCCACTTACACAAATGTGATGATTTTGATGTTACTTGTCTTTTCCCAGGTTCATCAATGCAAGGAGGAGAATAGTTCAGCCTATGATTGACCAGTCTAACAGAGCAGGTAAAAGTGCAGTGCACAAATAGTCAAGGTTTCTGTGGTTTATCCGTTATACAGTGCTCAATACCGGGGTAGAGCGGAACATACGTTAGGTCAGGAAAAAACACAGAGGCTATTTCATCCCTACAAGCCTGTTTTTCAGGTTTCCCTGCTTTTAAAATTCCCTGAAGAGCAGGGAAACCTGCAAAACAAGCTTGTAGGGATGAAATAGCCTCTGTGTTTTTCCTGACCTAACATATATATGTATATATACACATATGCGTTGTCTTTCTTTTCATGACTATTTACATTGTAGATTGTCACTTTATATTCTAGTTTCTTCAAAATAGCCACCCTTTGCTCTAAATAATTTTTGCACACTATTGGCATTCTCTCAATGAGCTTCAAGAGGTAGTCCCCTAAAATGGTTTTCACATTACAAGTGTGCTTGAAGCTCATCCAGAGAATGCCAAGAGTGTGCAAAGCAGTAATCAGAGCAACGGGTGGCTATTTTGAAGAAACTAGAATATAAAACATGTTTTCAGTTATTTTACCTTTTTTTGTGAAGTACATAACTCCACATGTGTTCATTCATAGTTTTGATGCCTTCAGTGACAATCAACAATGTGAATAGTCATGAAAATAAGGAAAACACATTGAATGAGGAGAAGGTGTGTCCAAACTTTTGGCCTGTACTATAAATGGTAAATGGGTTATACTTGTATAGCGCTTTTCTACCTTCAAGGTACTCAAAGTGCTTTGACACTATTTCTACATTCACTCATTCACACATTGATGGCGGGAGCTGCCATGCAAGGCACTAACAATAACCCATCAGGAGCAAGGGTGAAGTGTCTTGCTCAAGGAAAACAACGGACGTGACTAGGTTGGTAGAAGCTGGGGATCGAATCAGGAACCTGAGGGTTGCTGGCATTGCCACTCTCCCAACCGCGCCACACTGTGTGTGTGTGTGTGTGTGTGTGTATATATATATATATGTATATATTTATATATATATATATATATATACATATATATATATATATATATATTAGAGATGCGCGGTTTGCGGACACAACCGCGGAGTCCGCGGATTATCCGCGGATCGGGCGGATGAAATTTAAAAAAATAAGATTTTATCCGCTCGCGGGTCGGGTCGGGCGGATTAATTAGATTTTTTATTTTTTATTTTTATTTTTTTTTTTTTTTTTTTTTGCGGGTGGCAGTTAAACCAATTGGGAAATATATATACATAGTTAAATGTTGTTACCCACATACGAAAAACGAGCAGGAACCTGCAGCATATGCCACAACAGAAGAAAAAAAAAGAAAAAGAGATGGACACTTTTACGGAGCGGAGGGACGCCTCGCCGGGGTCCGGGACCGAGGCTCCTTCCCCCGAGAGGGCCCCACCGGGAGCCGTAGCTGAGGCGATCCGCGAGAAGGGCCCGACGCACGTCCAGGGTCACTACCGCGCCCACCGCACCGACACCCCGCCTCGTCCGCTTTCGCCGCGGCCGGCGTCACGCGCAGCAGGTAAGCAGCTTACCTGCCCGCCACCCCAGTGGCCGGGGGCTCGTAACATGGGTCACTCCGCGCGCTCCGCCCGCGCAGCTTACCTGCTTGCTCGCAAAATGACTATTAGCATTCAGACAGGTTAAAATGTTGCTAAAACCATCACTTTTCTATCAGTCACAGTGACTTTTCAAAACAAAAATATTACAGCAAAAATCATATGGGTTGATTGACATGTTTATTCTGTAAGCTAACTTCAATAGTTTGAAATTATTTTGACAGTTAATGCCAGTTATCCTGTCAACCTTTCACAAGACTTCAATTTGTTAATTGAAAGTATAAATAGTATAAACACTTTTAACAGTATGTCGTGCTGTGAAATACAGCCGACAGGATTGCGCACCAAACACGAAGCAAGGCCATGGTGCAGGAGAACAAAGGACTTCTTTCATTTAAGGTTTGTGATAAACCATCAAACTCATTCGTTAAAAGGACTCTATAGTAATATAAAGCGAATTTTTCTGGACATTATCATGCAAGAAAAGTTTATTTTTGGGATCGCGATCACCGCGTAATGATTTTTAAAGGTTGCATTACATTATTAACTGTCCCATGTGATCAGCCAGTGCGATTGGAAGTCCATGCTCAATTATTGCCTCCGTAAATAAAACTTCGGCATTTATCACATCCAAAGAATCTGTTTGGGCGACGAAAAACGTTGAAAGTTTTCCACTTGTATTGCTAGCAACGGCATTAGACTTGTGTTTTTTTGTCCCAACGTGGTCTTTTACATCGCTAATTCCTCCGTGTCCGATCGAAAAATCTTGTCTGCACAAGGTGCAATTCGCGTAGTTTTCACCCTTTTTTTTTTTTTTAAATTAATATTAGATATATAACAACGGGCGGATGGCGGGCGGATGCAGTTCTGATCAAACGTTACATCGGGTGGATGGCGGATGGTTGACGACTTTCTGCCGCAGTTGCGGATGAAATAAATTGCCTATCCGCGCATCTCTAATATATATATATATATATATATATATATATATATATATATATATATATATATATATATATATATATTTAGGCTCGCCAAATTAATATTTTTTTTAATTGACGTGTGAACTGTGATGACTTCAAGGGTCACAAGAGATGTATATTGATTGTAAATGTTGTGGTTAATCGTGGTGATAGACACAGACGAGGAGATATGAAATGCTGCTGGATTGTAGTTTTGGTTATTTTAACAAGTGTCTATTTCCTGTCATGCCTTCAGTGAGTCAAGGTACAGCTTACAGTCCAGACGGCCAACCCATGGGAGGTTTCGTCCTTGACGGGCAGCAGCACATGGGTCTACGACCTGGAGGTGAGCACATTTCCTGCAGAGATAGAAAGCCAACAATTACAGTCTCTAAACATGCAGTAGGCAGTTACGCATTGAATTTGTTTAAATGTGTGTCTTATACTGTCTTAACCTTTTTTACCTTGGGGCCCAACATTGGGGTCCACTCAAATATTACCACTGAATTAGTAATCTTACTCTTGATTTTAATCGTATTCAATAAATATACCTAACCTACTGACAGTTTAACAGGATAAACCTTGTCAAATGATATTATCACCATACTGTATGTTAATCCCAAACATTACAATAGAGATTTATGCCTGTTTACAAAAATAAATACTAATCAAACACACTGCAAAGGAAAGGACTCATACAAACTGATGAAAAATTAATTTACATACAATTACGCAGTGCTAAAATAAATACATTCTAGCTAAATTAATAATAAATAATAATACTATATATCTGTTTCTCACATAAACTGTCATCAAAATACAATAATAATACAGATTCACCACTTGAAGGAATTTTCTATGACTTTAGCTCCATCAATCAATCAATCAATGTTTATTTATATAGCCCTAAATCACAAGTGTCTCAAAGGGCTGCACAAGCCACAGCGACATCCTCAGTTCAGAGCCCACATAAGGGCAAGGAAACACTCACAACCCAGTGGGACGTCGATGTGAATGACTATGAGAAACCTTGGAGAGGACTGCAGATGTGGGTGACTCCCCCCCCCCCCCCCCCCCCCCAGGGGAGACCGGATGCAATGGACGTCGAGTGGGTCTGACATAATATTGTGACTCCCTTAGTTCTGTTTCAGCACCCCTGGGTTTGTGTGCTCTTGGTTGCCATGGGTGCTGATTATTTTCACCTGCCTCTGATTAGTGTTTGGGACGCTCACCTGCTCCCAGGCACTAATCAGAGAGCTATTTATTCCTGCTTTTTGCCACACATCCATGCAACAAGTTACGCGTGTTTACCGTTTGATTCCTGAGCTAAGCTTCGCCATTTGTTTGCTTGTTTTTCATACTAAGCTTCCCCGTTAGCTTTTCCATAGCTACCCGTGCAATCGGCACGCTCTCCTGTATTTTAGGATTATGCTTGATTTATGAAAAATAAATAATTGTCTTACCTGCACGCTGCCTCCGGAGTTCCGTCTGCATCTTGGGGAAACGATCCGCGTATTAACATGCGACCCCGCCGTAACAAAAATAATGCATTTTGATAACAGCAGAAGAGAAAGTCGAACACAAATACCAATAGTGGGCAGTGCTCAGAGAGTATCGGACTGTCTGATTGTGGCAGTCCGCTCTCTGTATGATCAGTGTCAGAGCTTGGTCCGCATTGCCGGCAGTAAGTCGGACCCGTTTCCAGTGATGGTTGGACTCCGCCAAGGCTGCCCTTTGTCACCGATTCTGTTCATAACTTTTATGGACAGAATATCGAGGCGCAGTCAAGGCGTTGAGGGGATCCGGTTTGGTGACTGCAGGATTAGGTCTTTTTGGAGATGATGTGGTCCTGATGGCTTCATCTGGCCAGGATCTTCAGCTCTCACTGGATCAGTTCGCAGCTGAGTGTGAAGTGACTGGGATGAGAATCGACACCTCCAAGTCCGAGTCCATGGTTCTCGCTCGGAAAAGGTTGGAGTGCCAGCTCCGGGTTGGGGAGGAGATCTTGCCCCAAGTGGAGGAGTTCAAGTACCTCGTAGTCTTGTTCACGAGTGAGGGAAGAGTGGATCGTGAGATCGACAGGCGGATCGGTGCGGCGTCTTCAGTAATGCGGACGCTGTATCGATCCGTTGTGGTGAAGAAGGAGCTGAGCCGGAAGGCAAAGCTCTCAATTTACCGGTCGATCTACGTTCCCATCCTCACCTAATGTCATGAGCTTTGGGTTATGACCGAAAGGACAAGATCACGGGTACAAGCGGCCGAAATTAGTTTCCTCCGCCGGGTGGCGGTGCTCTCCCTTAGAGATAGGGTGAGAAGCTCTGCCATCCGGGGGGAGCTCAAAGTAAAGCCGCTGCTCCTCCATATCGAGAGGAGCCAGACGAAGTGGTTCGGGCATCTGGTCAGGATGCCACCTGAATGCCTCCCTAGGGAGTTGTTTAGGGCACCTCCGACCGGTAGGAGGCCACGGGGAAGACCCAGGACACGTTGGGAAGACTATGTCTCCCGGCTGACCTGGGAACGCCTCGGGTTCCCCCGGGAGGAGCTGGACGAAGTGGCTGGGGAGAGGGAAGTCTGGGCTTCCCTGCTTAGGCTGCTGCCCCCGCGACCCGAACTCGGATAAGCGGAAGAAGATGGATGGATGGATGGATGGATGGAGTAGACATACAAAGACCTTAATTAGATGAAAGTGGATCAATAAACTTTGTCTAAGTCTAAAAGCATTGGCATGACACAGTGATTACAGATACATTGGAGGCAGACACCACATACACTGACAAAAGTCAGATTTTTTCTGTGATTGTTGGTCCAAAGCTAATGAAGATTTTTGCTAAATTAGGGTATTACATTTTTTTTGGGGTCGTTCTGTATATTTATTTATAGTTATTGTGCCGTTGGGTATTGTACGTTTATGAGCTGGAGTATGTTTAGAATTATATTTAGACGCATTATTTTGGTTTATTTCATCAGACACAGTCGCACACGTCCTTGGTAGCAGTCATGGCGCCTGTTGTTTAGTTGGCCATACTCTCTTCATACACAACTCTGGTTTGATATTGTCAATACTGCCACAAGTGGTTGACAAGTGTAGTACAACTGAGTACCGCTTGTTAGACACAAGTTGGGGTAAATCTCTCTATAAACATGAAATCAGGAAGGTTGTGCGTCCATCAAAGAGTATTGATCTTACACACCTTTCGGAGGTCCATCTTTTTAAGATAAAATCTGTTCAAAATCCTAAAACATGCTTGAAGTACAGTAAAGATGAAGAAACGTAATCAAGGTTACCCCTTTAAACACAATCGAAATGGGTTTTATGGCATCGCAGGAATGGAATAATGCTCCATCTCCCGAGTATTCGTACTTGGAAAAACTTACATCAGAACTCAAGTGTATGTGGTACTACTATTACTTTAAATTCACCAATTCAATAAATATAATTAAGCATACATGTCACATTCTATATTTTCTGATGTATTGTAACGGTTAACGACTGATTGTGATAGATCACAGGTGTCAAACTCAAGGCCCGGGGGCCAGATCTCATTTTATTTGGCCCTCGGAAGCCTGGAAAAATTATGCCTCATTAAAGTACTTTATATTTTTTTACTAAATGTATTAGTTTTTTCCATTTTGACAGAAAAAATACATGTACTCAATGCAATCGCCTATTTATAAAACATAAATATTATAATATAACAAATATATGATCATACATTCAAACTATTTTGTTAAACTAGAAATAAATACTTTTTATCTGCTTGACTTAGATTTCAAAGCAAGTAATTCATCAAATGTTATAAATAGATTTTACAGCGACTTTATGAAATTTACTGTGGTTTTACAGCAGTTTACTGTATATGAATAAACAGCACCACTGTTTTTTGACCATAAAATGCTGCCAACTGAGCTGTCAGTTTTTTTACTGTAAAAAAACGGTGGTACTGTTTTGCTACTCACAATAGCACACGGTAAAATCTACAGTTGTAATTTTTACAGTAAAATTCGGCAGCTAAGTCGCCAGAATTTTGTAAAAATGCAGTTTTATATTTACAGTAAAAAAAAAACTTTGTACATTTTACAGTAGAATTCTATCAACCGAGCTGCTAGTTTTGTACCGTGAAAAACAGTAGTACCGTATTTTCCGCACTATAAGCCGCACCTAAAAACCACAAATTTACTCAAAAGCTGACAGTGCGCCTTATAACCCGGTGCGCTTTATATATGGATTAATATTACGATTTATTTTCATAAAGTTTCGATCTCGCAACTTCGGTAAACAGCCGCCATCTTTTTTCCCGGTAGAACAGGAAGCGCTTCTTCTTCTACGCAAGCAACCGCCAAGGTAAGCACCCGCCCCCATAGAACAGGAAGCGCTTCTTCTTCTACTGTAAGCTACCACCCGCCCCCGGAAGAAAAAGAAGCGCGCGGATATTTCGTTTCATTTCCTTTGTGTGTTTACATCTGTAAAGACCAGACTACAAAATGCACGTACGGTGAATATTCGCACCACAGGGAATGAGAAGTCGTCCTTCACTGTGGTTCTAGCTTGCCATGCTAATGGCCAGAAACTTCCTCCCATGGTGATATTCAAAAGGAAGACCTTGCCAAAAGAGACCTTTCCAGCCGGCGTCATCATAAAAGCTAACTCGAAGGGATGGATGGATGAAGAAAAGATGAGCGAGTGGTTAAGGGAAGTTTACGCGAAGAGGCCGGGTGGCTTTTTTCACACAGCTCCGTCCATGTTGATATACGACTCTATGCGCGCCCACATCACAGATGGTGTCAAAAAACAAGTGAAGCACACAAATACAACACTCGCCGTCATTCCGGGTGGATTAACCAAAGAACTCCAAACGCTGGATATTGGTGTCAACAGGGCATTCAAATCACGACTGCGAACGGCGTGGGAACAATGGATGACCGAAGGCGAACACACCTTCACTAAAACAGGCAGACAGCGCCGGACGACATACGCCAACATTTGCCAGTGGATCGTAAATGCCTGGGCAGATATTTCGGTCACAACTGTGGTCCGAGCTTTCCGGAAGGCAGGATTCACAGAACTACTGGACAACAACAGCGACACTGACTCCGATGACTTCGACGAGACGGAACCGGCCATTTTGGATCCCACGCTTGCGCAACTTTTCAATTCGGACACCGAAGACGAAGAATTCGATGGATTTACGAATGAAGAATAACTTCAGAAAGTGAGCGCTATGTTTATTTTGTGTGTTGTGACATTAACGTTCGAGCAACATTATGTTGCTATTGCTCTACACCATTTTGAATTTTACTATGTTTGTGATTGCACATTTGCGTACATTTTGGGACAGAGTTGTTAGAAAGCTGGTTTTCAATATATTATTAAAGTTTGACTGAACTATCTGACTGTTTTTTTGACATTCCCTTTAGCGCAGCGTAGGCGCGGCTTATAATCCGGGGCGGCTTATTGGTGGACAAAATTATGAAATATGCAATTCATTGAAGGTGCGGCTAATAATCCGGTGCGCCTTATAGTGCGGAAAATACGGTACTGTTTTTTGCATTTACAGTAACATGCTGAAAAAATACACATTTTTGCGACTGACCTGTCAGTTTTTTACTGTAAAATCTACATATGTGTTTTACATTGTACATAAAAAAACTAATCATCAAATGCATAGGCAATTGTGTAATAACATCATTCACTGTTAGAAGTGGCCCTCTGAGGGCAAACATAACTGCGATATGGCCCTCAATTAAAACAAGTTTGACACCCATCATTCATAATGTCAGGTAATATACTGTACGTTGATGCAGTTTGTCATTGAAAGAGTGACGCCTGGAAGATGAGCGACTGAAGGAACAGACACTGACAATGCGGATCAATACACACAAGTGATATTTATATAATACTTGATGTACTCGTTGCAGGACCAATGGGAGGCATGGGCATGAACATGGGCATGGATGGACAGTGGCACTACATGTAATCTTCTCCTCTGAGGCCAGCGTCAATAACAGGGTAAAGTAAGTAAAGCAGAGTTTGACTTTCTTTACCTGGAATGTTCTCACCCTTATAGCCAGTATCTTCAGCGTCCAATGGCATCACAGCAACACAAAATCAAACATCAAAATGTCCAATGTACGATGACAATATATCAACACAATCTGAAAAATTCTAACATTTCCCAGAATTCCACATTTTCATAGGCCAAATGGTCTTTGTTTTATTTTTACTACTTCCACAACATTCCAAGATTAAAACGTTCAGTTTTCCACAAAACATGTTTTAATAGTTTATCCTAGAAATCCACATTCTGACCTAAAAATTCCAATGTAAATGAGTGAATATTATTCCACATTTTGCAACCCAATAAAATCATTCCTCTCATTAAGGACGTTTTGTATAAAAATGTTGTCCAAAAGTCAGGAAAATGCTACTTCTCCTCAAATTTCAAAATAATGGGTTAACTCGTGTGATTAATCACAATAATTATCGCGTTACACATTTTTCATTTTCACCATAAAAGCTCTTTTACCTAAACCGCTATAGACTTAGACTTAGATTTAGACTTAGACTTCCTTTTTATTGTCATTCAAATTTGAACTTTACAGCACAGATAAGAACGACATTTCGTTACATAAGCTCATGGTAGTGCAGGATAAAAAAAAAAGCAATAAGGTGCATATATAAATAAGTAAATATATATAAATAATATATAAATATATATAAATAATATATATATAAATAATATATAAATATATATATATAAAATAAATAAATATATATAAATAAATAAATAAATAGATTACTGTACAGATAAATATATTGCACTTTTTCACATGCGTCCACGTTTATGGATGTATGTTATATTGTCTTTATTATTCCAGCGAGTTAATCCATTTTGGGGGGAGTTGAGGGGATAATTTAATTATGATGCGTTCAAGAGTCTTATGGCCTGAGGGGCTATACCGTCAGTGATCAGAACAATGCATGTATCAGTACAAAAGTGAGGGAGGCGATTCCGACTGGCAAATTTCACTCCAAAATACAGACTGAAAGAAAAAAACTGTTACTAAGTTTTGTGCAAATAAATGACATTCATTCAAGTAAAATGTTTAAAAACGTTCATGGTTGACATTCTGACAGTAAAATTGCATTTGTGTACAAATATTGGGGTCTTTTCTTTTATGCAAGCGAGTAATCACTTGTATGTGAATATAAATATATATATATATATATATATATATATATATATATATATATATATATATATATATATATATATATATATATATATACACGTTAGGTCAGGAAAAACCACAGAGGCTATATCATTCCTAAAATATAGCCTCTGTGTTTTTTCCTGACCTAACGTACAGTATATTCCGCTCTACCCGAGTATATATATATATATATATATACTCGGGTAGAGCGGAATATATATATATATATATATATATATATATATATATATATATATACTCGAGTAGAGCGAAATATACTGTACGTTAAGTCAGGAAAAAACACAGAGGCTATATTTTAGGAATGATATAGCCTATATATATAAATCGCATATATATATATATATATATCTATATATATATATATATATATATATATATATATATATATATATATATATATATATATATACCGTATTTTTTGGACTATAAGTCACAGTTGTTTTCATAGTTTGGCCGGGCTCCAGTGCGATTTATATATTTTTATTTATATATTTATATATTTTTTTCCTTCTTTATTATGCATTTTCGGCAGGTGCGACTTATACTCCGAAAAATACGGTGTGTATATATATATATATATATATACATATATATATATATATATACATATATATATATATATATATATATATACCGTATTTTTCGGACTATAAGTCGCAGTTTTTTTCATAGTTTGGCCGGGCTCCAGTGCGATTTATATATGTTTTTTTCCTTCTTTATTATGCATTTTCGGCAGGTGCGACTTATACTCCGGTGCGACTTGTACTCCGAAAAATACGGTATATATATATATATATATATATATATATAAATACATAAATGTGTATATATATATATATATATATATATATATATATATATATATATATATATATATATATATATATAAATGTGTATATATATATATATATATATATATATATATATATATATATATATATACAGTAAAAGCCAAAAGTTGAACACACCTTCTTATTCAATGCATTTTCTTTATTTCCATGACTATTTACATTGTAGATTGTCACTGAAGGCATCAAAACTATAAATGAACACATGTGGAGTTATGTACTTAACAAAATAAGGTGAAATAACTGAAAACATGTTTTATACTCTAGTTTCTTCAAAATAGCCGTCCCAACTGTTGGCCTGTACTATATATATATATATATATATATATATATATATATATATATATATATATATATATATATATATATATATATATATATATATATATGTATATATATATATATATATATATATATATATATATATATATATATATATATATATATATATATATATATATATATAGTGGCATTTTCCCACTATAATTAGAAGAAACCATCCTCACTTTCATAGAAATTCCACATTTTCCACAACACATGTTCACTTTTGAGCATTCTTACGTCTTCCACGATTCCTAACCAATTCAATGCATTCAGCTAATTTAAGAAATTTAGACTAAAAACTGTCCCCCAAAGAGGAAAAAAAAAAAACTTTCGATAACACAACTTTCCTTTGATCTTGAAGAATTTGAATTGATTGCATGAATTTCTTAACAGATTCAAAACATTCAGGCTTGCAATGTTCCACTTCCCCGACATGTTCACTCTTCCCAAGATTCCGCATGATCGGTCAGTGCATCTTCAGCTGTGCAACATACATAGTCTTGTAGATGCTAAAATTGCTGTAATAGAACACGTTCAGCCTTCTTTCCCTTTCCATAATTATCCTCGGCCATGTCCCACTTGACGTCTTTTCTCGCCCTGCAATTTGATGACAAACCCTCCTGTTTCTCCTCCGCCTCCTCCCACCGCTGACAGTTTTTAAATCAAGACATATCGCCTGCCGGAGGCACCCGAGCAAAGAGAATTGTATTTAACAGCCACACTCCAGCGCTCAATGAGCCAGGCTGTAATGACACTTAGCTTGATTAATAGAGCTCTTTATATGTAAATAGCGCCGCCATTTGCTTCCTATTTTTATGCAATTTGGCCATTTTTGCCACCAACCCAGCTGCCTCATCTCTTGTCTAAAAATGTTCCCTCGTTGCTAACGATGTCTAACGCATAGTGATGATGTGGGGGGGAAAAAAAGACATACATAAATGTTGGACATATTTATGGAATAATTTGCTTGTGTAATGATGGCTGGGTAGTTACAGTGTAGTTCAATGAGGCCTGCTGTTTTTGTCTCCCCTAATTTCATCTGCGGCGAGAGCATATGCTGAGTCAGCAGTAAATTTTGCAGTGAAATGACTCTTTGACATGCATCATCAAGCCAGAGCCATAACGTTTAACCAGCTTAAATCTGTGGGTCAATCTGCATTATAAAACACACTTGACATAACCCTCATGAAAATTACTCAATTCATGTTTTCATCACTCATTAAGAACATGCAAGCTGTCATTTCTGTCTGTCATTTATTATATGTGTACAGCTCCACTAATTGACATTGGAGTGTTACTTTCAAAGGCAAAATTAAAGTATTGCTAGAAACAAATGGGACTTTATTGTATTATATGTATAGTACATGTTCCATAAAGAAAAAAGCATACAACACAGTATATTTAAATATACTAAATGTACAAATGGGAATAAATATTCAAAATAATCTAGTTTGGTTACACCATCATGAGCGCAACACAAGGTTGTAAAAGTTTCAACTACAATTCTAATGAAGATGTCAAAAGCAAACTGAAATCAAATACACACAGCCTAAAGATTGCTCAATACCTATTTATGATGATTTATCAAAATATAAAAGAAATATACCTGAACAGAACGCTCATGATGGTTACACCAAAAAGTAACGCTATGAATCGCGTTTTCCCAAGTTTTTGGGGCATTTTTATGCTATTTCCAAGCATCTCCTTTTTATTATCGTTGATTTTAAATGGTTAAACTAATGCATATTATATATGCATGCCCTAGTAAACAAAAAAAAAGTCATTTATTTTGATTGTTACATTTTGAAGTACATTTGTGCAGGTGGGTGCGAGTGTACCCATTACCAGAGCTGAACACATATACTGTATGTAGTAAACACCTTTACCAAACAGAATCCAATGCAATAAGCATGATAGTTATATTTTACTGCATTGTTTTATATGAATTCATAGAAAAAATATGTAAAAACAATTGCAATACAATATTTGACACTCAGGTATACTGTACTAGCATACTGGTATTACGGTACTAATGAATCAAAAACGGTACTATACTCTGTTTGAAAAGTACCGGTTCCCCTTATTATTATTATTATTATTTTTTTAACGGGCAAGACGTTGCGTCGTCGTCACACGTTCAGATTGCTGGTTTTACGAGCAAAGGAGCATGTTCGGCAGTGCACAATCACTGAGTACTTACAAGCAGACACAGTGTGTAGACAGAAAAGGGAGAACGGACACATTTTGGCCTAAAAACTAAAGATAAAGGTGAAGTTATAACACTGAAACGCCCCCAGGAAAAGGTGCTGTAAGACATGGCTTGCTAGCTAAAATCCATCCACGATCGGCAGTGTTGTAGCTACTTCTAAATCACTAATCTGGTCTCCACGGTGACAAATAAAGTACGTTTCTAACAAGTATCATCCATGCAGGACGAGGAATAGCTAAACATGCTTCACTACACACCGTAGCTCACCGGCGTCACCGCTAATGACGCCATTCCTGAATGTAAACAAATGCCATGAGTGGATCTATACCTGACATCCACTGTAACGATATCAAGTACAAGAGCGTATCATGTCGAAACTACAACGGTTACATCAATATTTTTTGTCTTCACAAAATCTTTTTCCCCTTTTTTAAAAAGTATATTATGTTTATAAACTCAGGAAATATGTCCCTGGACACATGAGGACTTTGAATATGACCAATGTATG
The DNA here is from genome assembly GCF_033978685.3 of Nerophis lumbriciformis. Taxonomy (NCBI): domain Eukaryota; kingdom Metazoa; phylum Chordata; class Actinopteri; order Syngnathiformes; family Syngnathidae; genus Nerophis; species Nerophis lumbriciformis. Next base: position 24,226,367 of record NC_084581.2, read on the forward strand.
ATCCTGTAACGACTTTGTATCGGATCGATACACACATTTGTGGTATCATCCAAAACTAATGTAAAGTATCAAACAACAGAAGAATAAGTGATCATTACATTTTAACAGAAGTGTAGATAGAACATGTTAAAAGAGAAAGTAAGCAGATATTAACACTAAATGAAAGAGTGGATTAATAATCAATTTTTACAGTTTGTCCCTCATAATTTTGACAAAATAATAGAATGAGAAATGACACAATATGTTACTGCATACGTCAACAGACACATTAGGAGTCTTTCTTTGCTTACTTACTACTAAAAGACAAGTTGTCTCGTATGTTCACTACTTTATTTAAGGCCAAAATTGTTCTTAAATAGCAATAAGAAACACATGTTTATTGTACCGTAAGATGTTTTGTTAAAATAGAGCCGATAATGCCATTTTTTATTTAGAAAAGTATTGAAAAATATCGAAAAGTATCAAAATACATGTTGGTACTGGTACTGGTACCAAAATATTGGTATCGGGACGACCCTATTTGACACATTATTAAATAATCACAATTGTTACACGGATTTAACTTTATGGTAAAAAATAATGAGCTCGCTTACCTGACACTGTTATTTGGAGAAAATTCTGGGATAGTCACATGACTGTCACATGACAGACTCTCCTAAATGTTTCCTCTGCGTCACTTGATTACACGCCTAATTTTATGTTAAAAATTGTTAGTATATAAATGATTTGAATGTTTTCATGTTGCAATGCTTTTGATGTGTTGACAAATGTTAATAAATGAAGGATGTTTATCATGTTTTGATGTATATATTTTGATGTTTTTATTGGTTTGAGAAATGTGCAAAGTTCAATGTAAAATAAAAGGGGGCGCAGTAAGAATGTTAAATTGACACATTATTATATGTTGGCTCGGGCTGTTAAAAGTCAGAAGTGAAAAGGGAACTGCACTTTTTTTTTTTTTGGCCAATCTTTCATAAGCATTATGAAGGACATGATGACTGATGTATTTTGAAATGCATTTTAAATATTAAATACATGCGATCAAAAGTCTGCTTACAATGGAACAAATGGGAGCCGTTTAATTCTGCCTATAAAGCCCTTAAAAAACATCCAAACACCTCCATTAAGGTTTTATATACATGATGTAAGTATATATGTAATGTAGTAATGGGCACATTTATAATAACATTTAATATTTACGTATTCTCATCATTTTAAGCATATGTGGCGCATTAATTAAAAAAAACATCCCAACGTTCGCTTTTTTTTCTTCATCACTGCAGACTTTACAAAAGCCAACAAACATTATAAAACATAACTTACTGTACAAGGTCTGCTGTCATTAGGATGCCGACTGCTAGGATGTTCATATATTCCCTTTTAGATGAAGAATAACTCATAATCCTTGTGAACAAAAGAGGGGTTGAACCAAGCGTCCTTTCGTGTCGTGCTCGCCATTCCCGGGTCTAAATTGGCTGTCAAAGTGTACCAACTTGTCGGAATACATCCTCGTTCTTCTACTATCCAGGTGAGAGGCATGATATAAAGTTTGATGAGCAAGGAAACGAGGAAGCAACTCATCAGTTGATCATGTCAACATAGGTGCACTAACACTGCTATAAATTGTTGGTCTGTGTTAGTGCTTATAATAACAATATCATTAATACTTGGTTAATATTCAAGTCACAAAATGTAAATGGAGTATTGTTGGTGCTTTTGGATGGTTATTTATTGGGTTTTATGGGCGGAATAGAGGACCTCCTATTTGCGCCACTGTAAGCGGACCTTTATTTATGATTATTTACGAGTTAAAATGCATAAAAAAAAACTACAGCCGTTTTCATGTCTTTCATAATGATTATAAACGACAGGCGAAATTCCCCCCAAAAAGTACAGTTCCCCTTTAACTCATGTGATTAATCACAAAAATATTGCATTGTAAATGCATGTATGCAGAAATCATGCTATTTATTTTCACCGTACATGCTCCTTTACCTTAACCGCGACTGGTTACCTGAAAGGCGGCACGAGTAGTTACGTGGTCAGTGATCAATTCAGAATATTCAGACTCGGACAATTGTGCTTGCAGGCAAATATTACTTCAACATACACTCAGATGGGGACTTTAGATAAAACTGTTACCACGTTTGAGCAAATAAATGATGTGCATTCAAGCAAAAGAGTTAGAAAATTTTCCGGCATTCCGGCAATATAATTGCATTTGTGTCCAAATATTAATAAAGTAATTTAAATAAATAATCTGTGATTGATCGAAATTCAGATATGTGATTAGTCTGACCAAAAAATGTGTCATTTGAGAGCTCTCATGTTAACATGATAACACGCTCTTCAAGACTGACACAAATGTATCCTTGATTTGTTGAGGTCTCATAAAAGTTTGTCTAGTTAACTTTGTCTATGGATAATAGAAGAGAGAATGGAACCATAAAGATACAAATTGCATACAGTTGGGGGTCCAAAGTGCGGACAGGGCCCAGCAGGCACAAGATATTGATACAACGTTGGTTATACAGACATGTCCTTTAAAACGGACTTCCAAACAATGTTGCACAAATAGTTGTATTTGTAAATTGAGACAAGGTTGTCTACATTTTTATCCACGTTGTTGGTTGGGAAATGACCCAAATCTAATCAACGTCACAACCTGACGTTGAATAAATGTCAAAAAGAATGTTGTTTCAATGTTGTATTTACCGCGTTGGTTGGTAAATGACAAAAACGTAATAGTCAAATCAACGTCAGAACCTGTTATTTATTCAACGTTGTCAAAAAGCGTGTTGTTCCAAAATTAGGTTCAAGTTAATCAACGTGAGGGCGGAGGTTTTCATGATTTGGTCCTGATGGCTTCATCTGGCCAGGATCTTCAGTTCTCACTGGATCGGTTCGCAGCTGAGTGTGAAGCGACTGGGATGAGAATCAGCACCTCCAAGTCCGAGTCCATGGTTCTCGCCCGGAAAAGGGTGGAGTGCCATCTCCGGGTTGGGGAGGAGATCTTGCCCCAAGTGGAGGAGTTCAAGTACCTCGGAGTCTTGTTCACGAGTGAGGGAAGAGTGGATCGTGAGATCGACAGGCGGATCGGTGCGGCGTCTTCAGTAATGCGGACGCTGTATCGATCCGTTGTGGTGAAGAAGGAGCTGAGCCGGAAGGCAAAGCTCTCAATTTACCGGTCGATCTACGTTCCCATCCTCACCTATGGTCATGAGCTTTGGGTTATGACCGAAAGGACAAGATCACGGGTACAAGCGGCCGAAATGAGTTTCCTCCGCCGGGTGGCGGGGCTCTCCCTTAGAGATAGGGTGAGAAGCTCTGTCATCCGGGGGGAGCTCAAAGTAAAGCCGCTGCTCCTCCACATCGAGAGGAGCCAGATGAGGTGGTTCGGGCATCTGGTCAGGATGCCACCCGAGCGCCTCCCTAAGGAGGTGTTTAGGGCATGTCCGACCGGTAGGAGGCCACGAGGAAGACCCAGGACACGTTGGGAAGACTATGTCTCCCGGCTGGCCTGGGAACGCCTCGGGATCCCCCGGGAGGAGCTGGACGAAGTGGCTGGGGAGAGGGAAGTCTGGGCTTCCCTGCTTAGGCTGCTGCCCCCGCGACCCGACCTCGGATAAGCGGAAGAAGATGGATGGATGGATGGATGGAGGGCGGAGGTCAGTTGTGAGGCGCAACTTGATTTATTGGGCCGGCGTCTAAGGGTGTGCGGGATTTGTGTCACGAGATCTTGCGATATTAAAACATGACCATTTCAAAGCAAAGCTTTCTCGCGGGCATACGTCTGATATTTTGTATTTATATTTTTCAAATGTCAGAAGCATATTTGTCTGGCCGTGGGCGAGGGATCGGAACCGTCACATTACAAACACTACAAACTGAGAGCTCGCAGGCACAGCTACCTGGGTGTTCCCCGCTCAGGCGGGTGTGACAGGAGAGATGAGTGGCCGCTCATCCGATCTCCTTGGCGTATGTCCGAGCAGAAACTGCTCAACTGCCAAGCATGGACGCCAAGACGAGACAGAGAAGCACCCCGAACACACTGGATTGCTTCCCCCAGCAGTAGGACGCCACCACAGCAGCCCAGGGATTAGACAACACGACCGAATCAGTGATACGCTTGACAACTGTGATATCAGAGATGCTGGAGACAAATTGAATTGTATTTACTTCATTATAACATAGCATTGTCCCGATACCAATATTCGATAATGTTCAATTATTTTCTAAATAAAAGACTTAGACTAGACTTAGACTTCCTTTTTATTGTCATTCAAATTTGAACTTTACAGCACAGATAAGAACAACATTTCGTTACATAAGCTCATGGTAGTGCAGGTTAAAAAAGCAATAAGGTGCATATATAAATAAATAAATATATATAAATATATATATAGAATAAATAAATATATATAAATATACAGTATATAAATAAATAAATAGATTACTGTACTGATAAATATGTTGCACTTTTTCACATTATTGTCTTTATTTTACCAAAAAATCTTACAGTACGTTAAACATACCGTATTTTCCGCACTATAAGGCGCACCGGATTATTAGCCGCACCTTCAATGAATTGCATATTTCATAACTTTGTCCACCAATAAGCCGCCCCGGATTATAAGCCGCGCCTACGCTGCGCTAAAGGGAATGTCAAAAAAACAGTCAGATAGTTCAGTCAAACTTTAATAATATATTGAAAACCAGCGTTCTAACAACTCTGTCCCAAAATGTACGCAAATGTGCAATCACAAACATAGTAAAATTCAAAATGGTGTAGAGCAATAGCAACATAATGTTGCTCGAACGTTAATGTCACAACACACAAAATAAACATAGCGCTCACCTTCTGAAGTTATTCTTCATTCGTAAATCCTTCGAATTCTTCGTCTTCGGTGTCCGAATTGAAAAGTTGCGCAAGCGTGGGATCCAAAATGGCCGGTTCCGTCTCGTCGAAGTCATCGGAGTCAGTGTCGCTGTTGTTGTCCAGTAGTTCTGTGAATCCTGCCTTCCGGAAAGCTCGGACCACAGTTGTGACCGAAATATCTGCCCAGGCATTTACGATCCACTGGCAAATGTTGGCGTATGTCGTCCGGCGCTGTCTGCCTGTTTTAGTGAAGGTGTGTTCGCCTTCGGTCATCCACTGTTCCCACGCCGTTCGCAGTCGTGATTTGAATGCCCTGTTGACACCAATATCCAGCGGTTGGAGTTCTTTGGTTAATCCACCCGGAATGACGGCGAGTGTTGTATTTGTGTGCTTCACTTGTTTTTTGACACCATCTGTGATGTGGGCGCGCATAGAGTCGTATATCAACATGGACGGAGCTGTGTGAAAAAAGCCACCCGGCCTCTTCGCGTAAACTTCCCTTAACCACTCGCTCATCTTTTCTTCATCCATCCATCCCTTCGAGTTAGCTTTTATGATGACGCCGGCTGGAAAGGTCTCTTTTGGCAAGGTCTTCCTTTTGAATATCACCATGGGTGGAAGTTTCTGGCCATTAGCATGGCAAGCTAGAACCACAGTGAAGGACGACTTCTCATTCCCTGTGGTGCGAATATTCACCGTACGTGCATTTTGTAGTCTGGTCTTTAGAGATGTAAACACACAAAGGAAATGAAACGAAATATCCGCGCGCTTCTTTTTCTTCCGGGGGCGGGTGGTAGCTTACAGTAGAAGAAGAAGCGCTTCCTGTTCTATGGGGGCGGGTGCTTACCTTGGCGGTTGCTTGCGTAGAAGAAGAAGCGCTTCCTGTTCTACCGGGAAAAAAGATGGCGGCTGTTTACCGAAGTTGCGAGATCGAAACTTTATGAAAATGAATCGTAATATTAATCCATATATAAAGCGCACCGGGTTATAAGGCGCACTGTCAGCTTTTGAGAAAATTTGTGGTTTTTAGGTGCGCCTTATAGTGCGGAAAATACGGTATGTTTCTTATTGCAATCCATCCATCCATCCATTTTCTACCGCTTATTCCCTTTGGGGTCGCGGGGGGGGGGCGCTGGAGCCTATCTCAGCTACAATCGGGCGGAAGGTGGGATACACCCTGGACAAGTCGCCACCTCATCACAGGGCCAACACAGATAGACAGACAACATTCACACTCACATCCACACACTAGGGCCAATTTAGTGTTGCCAATCAACCTTTCCCCAGGTGCATGTCTTTGGAGGTGGGAGGAAGCCGGAGTACCCGGAGGGAACCCACGCAGTCACGGGGAGAACATGCAAACTCCACACAGAAAGATCCCGAGCCCGGGATTGAACCCAAGACTACTCAGGACCTTCGTATTGTGAGGCAGATGCACTAACCCCTCTGCCACCGTGAAGTCTTATTGCAATGTTGTCTTTAAATAAAATAGTGAACATACGACACAACTTTCCTTTTATTAGTAAGGAAGCAAACAAAGGCTCCTAATTTAGCTTCTGACATATGCAGTTGTCATGATCTGTGGTCTGGATCATGTTTTTGTTATTTTCTGTTAGTTTTAAAACTCCACTAGTTCCTGTTTTTGTACATCCTTGTTTGTTTTAGTTTCCATGGCGACTGATTAGTTTCACCTGCCTCATGTGTTCGGGACATGCACCTGCTCTAATCAGAGACTATTATTTAAGCCTGTCTTTGCCAGTTAGTCGTCCGGGGCGTCATTGCTTGTGTCATGCGATTGCCTGTTTCATGCTTAGTTCATGCTGCTCGTTTTCATGTCTGATTTCAAGTTTATGCTAAGTGTTTGCTTCATGCCTTGCCAAGTAAGTTTTGTTTGTTCATGCCACAGTTCGTGACTTTTTGCCCTGTCCATAGTCCATGCTAAGTGTTAGCTTTTGTTACCTGCGCTAAGTTGTGCCTTCACCTTGTGCACCTTTTTGTTTGTACCTATTTGAGAGTCAAGATTAAATCATGTTCCTGCCTTCAAGTCCTGTCCGGAATTGTCCGTTTGCGTCCTGAGAGAACAAACCTCGCAGGAAGCTGTGAAAACCCCCCCGTTATGAGAGCAGTAACATATTGTGTCATTTATCATTCTATTATTTTGTCAAAATTATGAAGGACAATGAATAATTAATCTTCTTGTTCATTTACTGTTCATATCTGCTTACTTTCTCTTTTAACATGTTCTATCTATACTTCTGTTAAAATGTAAGAAACACTTGTTCTTCTGTTGTTTGGAAGCTTTACATAAGTTTTGGATGATACCACAAATTTGGGTATCAATTCGATACCAAGTAGTTACAGGATCATACAATGGTCATAATTTAAGTCCTCATGTGTGCAGGGACATATTTCCTGAGTTTATAAAGATAATATTTTTTTTTTTTAAAACAAAAAAAGATTTTGTGATGCTAAAAAATATTGACTAGATACGCTCCTGAACTTGGTATGATTACAGTGGATGTCAGGTGTAGATCCACCCATGGCATTTGTTTACATTTTTACACTGGTGAGCTACGGTGTGTAGTGAAGCATATTTATTTATTCCTCGTCCTGCAGGGATGATACTTGTAAGAAACTTACTTTATTTGTCGCCATGGAGGCGAGGATTAGTGATTTAGAAGTAGCTGAAACACAAAAACTGCGGCTGGACGTTAGCCGCTAGATAGCTAGCAATGTCTTAAAGCACATCTTCCTGAGGGCATTTCAGTGTTATAGCTTCACCTTTAGCGTTAGTTTTTAAGACAAAATGCGTCTGTTCTCCCTTTCCTGTCTACACACTGTGTCTGCTTGTAAGTACTCCGTGATTGTGCGCTGCCGAACATGCTCCTCTGCTCGTGAAACCAGAAATGTCACGATGTTGCGCCGTCATGCCCATTAAAAAAAATGGGGCACGGGGTAGACCGGTACTTTTTAGAGGCGGTATAGTACAGAATATGATTCATTAGTATCGCGGTACTATACTAGTACCGGTACACCGTACAACCCTATTATAAGTTTTTATAATATTTCATGTTAGTTTTTGTTTGTGGAAACAAGTTTAAAAGTCATACAATTATGACTTCAAAGTGCGACCCAGCCAAATTAATAATAATTTATTGTCCAGTCATTTATTTAGTCATGGTATTTTTCTGTTATGAATTCTGGGCCCCAATGAAAAAAAAACCTGCAGTCAGGGGCCCTTAATTGTCCGGAATCTATCACCCAAACGGTGCCCCAGCTAAAAAATCTTGTCTCGTGTTGTTCTTATGGTATTAGACTTAGACTAAGACAATCTTTATTGATCCACAAGGGAAATTGTTCCACACAGTAGCTCAGTTACAAAGGTTGGAAAGGATAAGGATGGAAAGGATAATGCACAGAAGGGCACAAAAAGAGGGTGAAAACAAAAGGTTTAAAGTAGACTAAAAATGTACCATATTAGCAATATAAAATATAACATATATGTAATATTGACATATTATTTATACAGTATATAATATATACTGATATATTATATTATATATAATAAAGTGGCCCTTGCATCGTTTGATGTATGTGACACCCTGTCATATACTGCATATATGGAATGTATTATGTTGTCGCTGTATTTATATTTATATTTCTGTTTTTGTTTTTTTTTACAATTCCCAAGTAATTTTCCGTCCGCTTTCTGCATGCAGGCTTCCATGGTCGGCTCAGGGACGTTCTTCATGCAGCTGCCAATCATACCTACGTGACCACCCTCACGCCCCCCGTCGTCTCTGTTGCCCTGTGGCTGCACACACGTATCGAGAGGTCAAACCATCCATGTCCACTTCAAGAACACTGAAAGACTGTTGACTGTTGAACTCCTATGGGGAAAAAAAGAGACTTCATTCAGAGGAGAACAGTCATCTCCTACTCCTACTTAAATTATTTATTTATTTTTATACCACACTGCTCCTTATTTTTCCTTTCTTTTTGTCGGTCTCATCTTAACGAGAAGCTTTACCACCAAACCAGGACAACAGCAAGGGTGTTCAAAGTGCGGCCCCCGGGTGACATTTGCAGCTCTTTGGTTGTCTCGTCCAGAAATACCATTAAAGACAAACATTAGATATTATTAGGGCCACATTATCATCAATTTCATGATAACAACATGGAGATGTAGCTTTTTAATGTATAATATTTCACTTTTTACAATTAATTTCTGTGTTTCATTAACAGAAAGGTGAAATATATAAAACATTCTTCATTTTTTTGTATGCCACCCTCCATGGAAAATGTTTGAACACACCTTATGTACACACGTACGCACAAACACACACATACACACTATGGGATATGTTTGACATTGGAATTGTTGTGCTGTATATATTTGTGCTTGTTTCTTTTGTATATTGCTCTAATTCCCTTGCATTTTCTTTTTGTATGTGTCTCTAGTAAAACATAAATCTTGTGTTTTAATGAATACAAAAACACAGCGTGGGAAAGTCTGTACTAAGCCCACAATGTTTAAATGTTTGTTTTTTTTGTTTCACTGCTAACGTATTCCGTCAAGGCGCCAGCTTTTCGTACTTGAATGACTCTCCTTGGACGCACCGCCGGTGCAGACCGCTGTAGTAAATATTATGAATAATATATTTGAATTTACTTTCTCTCTGACACGGATGGACTCTTTTTTTTTTTTGGATCTCTCAGTTTTGTTCCCGAATTGTGAAGCTGTGCGTCAAAAAAGCGCACAGCCTAATAAAATCAACTCAATGCAGAAAACATGTGTTTGACTTGAACACATTTTATTTTATTTTTTTAAATGTTTTAATTTTTGTTTTGTTTTCAGTTACAATTTAAAAAAAACAAACAAACAACTAAATTACTTAAATATTGAACCGTCGTCCTTCCTCTCAATTTTTACGCGAAGGGAAAGTCACGTGACTGACCCGGAAATTAGCCTAAATCAGGGGTGCTCACACTTTTTCTGCAGGCGAGCTACTTTTCAATTGATCAAGTCGTGGGGATCTACCTCATTCATATATATAATTTATATTTACTTATTTATGAAACATATGTTTTTGTTAACAAGTTAAAGGTGTTTAATGATAATACAAGCATGTTTAACACATACAGTTAATATTGTTAATAAATTAAAGGTGTTTAATGAAAATACAAGTTTGTTTATTACATATAGTTAATATTGTTAACAAGTTAAAGGTGATTAATGATAATACAAGCATGTTTAACACATATAGTTAATATTGTTAAGTTAAAGGTGTTTAAAGATAATGCAAACATGTTTAACACATATAGTTAATATTGTTAACAAGTTAAAGATGTTTAGTGATAATGCAAGCATGTTTAACACATATAGTTAATATTGTTAATAAATTAAAGGTGTTTAATGATAATACAAGAATGTTTAACACATAGTTAATATTGTTAACAAGTTAAAGGTGTTTAAAGATAATACAAGCATGTTTAACACATATAGTTAATATTGTTAACAAGTTAAAGGTGTTTAAAGATAATACAAGCATGTTTAACACTTATAGTTAATATTGGTAATAAGTTAAAGGTGTTTAAAGATAAAACAAGCATGTTTAACCCATATAGTTAATATTGTTAATAAGTTAAAGGTGTTTAAAGATAATACAAGCATGTTTAACACATATAGATTCCTTTCTTTCATGAAGACAAGAATATAAGTTGGTGTATTACCTGATTCTGATGACTTGCATTGATTGGAATCAGACAGTAGTGCTAATAAGGTCCGTATTTTCGAATGGAGGAGAAAAAAAGTCCTCCTTTCTGTCCAATACCACATGAAAGTGGTTGGTTTTTGGCATTTTATTTATCCAGCTTCCGTACTCCTTTGTATACACTTTACAAGAAATACATTGTTGGCAAACTCCGTAGCTTGCTAGCTTGTGCACGCCAGCTTTCTGAGACTCTTATTTTGGTAGCGCAGGCAGGAGGAAGTAGCGCTTTTATTGTGCAACTGTGCAGTCGGTCTTTGGAGTTGACGACAGGTACGGCGCCAGAGTCTGTTGAAATAAAGTGTTTCTCGCCTTCCAGTCGGTAATTTTAAGGAGCTGGCAGCAGCCAGCGTCATCTCAGAAGACCCTCGGGTGCCGTGAATGTCAATCAAGTGACGAAATTGACGTCATAGTGAAGATATATGATCGCTCATTTTTAGGACTATTTTTTAATGGCTGGCTAGTGATCGACTGACACACCCTCCGAGATCGACCGGTAGCTCGCGATCGACGTAATGAGCACCCCTGGCCTAAATGATGTCAGGTAAACGATCTCGTTTTTCCTCTTTTTTTTGCCATTACAGCTATTTAAAACCATTTAACATTTCTAATGCTTTTGATAGAATGTCAAATATTACAAGTCAAAGGGACAAGCGGTAGGAAATGGATGGCTGGAACTGTTTATCAATGAATTCGCAGCACACAAGCTAGCAAAACAAAACAAAAAAAAGCTTAGTCACAATAGCAACAATGCTTAATTACACTCAATAAATGTCACTGTCTCAATGGTTTAGCATATAAATGTTCTTTGTTCAATTAATTTGTACTACATTTAATTGAGGAATGAACAATGTGACATATACATTATGTAACAAATCCAGCTTTCACATCAATTATGCTGTATTAGTACAGTATTAAATATGTTACATTAAATGTTTACATTTGCACAATTCAACACGAGCTTGTTTGCGACAATTACCAATAGTTTATTTTATTTTATTATTTTTAATTCAGTGGGGAAAAAAAATCAGATTTAGGACAAATATTAAACGTCTTCCATGTTCAGGCTAAGGACCAAATGTGGCCTAAATCAATGCTTTTAAATATGATAATAAAGGAATGGGATGTGGGAAAAGAGGTTTTGTATTAAAGATGGAGAGGTCTCTCGTGGGTGTTGGAGGAAAAAGAAGAGGTGACGTATTTGTGTTTGGGTTCGATAGCAGACGTGATTGCAGTGGTGTGTTATTGGATTGCTCGTGACAGACATGATGGATGCGCCTTCACTAATTCTAACATGTTGCGGCTTTTTTCTTTGTGCGCCTGCGCGTGTTTCATTCAATGTCCATGTGTGCGTGGGTGTTTCATTTGACGTGTGGGTGTGCGCGTTTCATTTCGTGTGTGAGAGACGTGACCAAAAAAAAAAAGAAAAACAATGTCGGCGTGGTGTTTTTCGTTCCCCCATTTTCAAAAAACACGACAATATGTTTTTAAACGTTGTTTGGTTGCTTTTGTGCGGCAAAGGAAATATAATATTACACATGCTGAGCGCAGAGGAGGTCATTTATCAGTGTCACGCCGCAGCGTGTCCTCATTGCACCCACGACCCAGGGAGAATAGAAACACGCTGATAAATATTCATTTTACATGGCAACAATAAATAGAAGCGAATACAAAATTGTTTTCAATAAGTAAAAAAAAAACGAATTATTATTCTCACCGCATACGTTAATATTTATTGTCACATCTCACGATTATTTGTATTTTAATTGTAACACGTATTATGTATTATATATTGATTGTAATTAACATTAGCCAACTCTTATTGTAATGTCATATTAAATTGTTATTTCAATTCTGACTTTAAGCAACAATAATTACATTGATAAAATACCGCAGGATAAACATTGAGGGTTTAAAAACAATAAATTCCCCCTAAAACATCAAATGAATATTAGCCGAATAAAAATATTTTAATTTTCTTTTAAATGTAAACTTCAACCCATTATTTTGCTTTATAAAAAAAAAGAAAAAGTAATACGTCACGTTTTAATTCAATTTATGAACGAAATATTACATCCTATTCCGCGCGAGTGCTTGCGTGCGCGTAAGCGCCAACAGGCCTAATTGCTTCTCTTGTGCAGACAAGATAAATGCGTTGTGAAAGCTGCCGGAAACGCGCGCCTGTGCGTATGAAATATAGGTCAGCTGCAACAACACTCGACCAAACACTCATGCACGAATATTAAAGTGTTTACAAATATGAATGTACAAATATTAATGCGCACAAACTTGACTTTAAACTGCATCTTGTAGTTTTTTTTTGCAGCAAGATAGAAGAACTAAAAATAACGTGATGATGATAAAAATAATATGTCTCAATAATACTCAGTGTATTTATTTGTTTACAATATGCGGAGGGCCAATAGAAAACCCGACGCGGGCCGACAACGCCCTCCTCCACCCCAGCCGTACACAAGAAGAAAATATTAAAATACACCTGAAATAATTATCCTAAAATGATTAAATAAATAATAAAATAAATGAAGTATATATTACAAATGTATAGAGACTTTTATTAAATGTGGTGATCTTTTCACATGTTATTTATTCACCTAACTTTCCATTTTTATTTCATAAAATGGAAATATTTACATTAAATGCTGTATAGTTTAAGTGTAGAATGGAAATAATAATTCATTTTTATGAAATTAAATATATGAATAAATACATTGCGCATTATGTGAAAGATTGTTACATATTATTTTTTTTTGGAAAAGTGACTCTTGTATTTTTTTATTATTATTAGCCTTTATTTAACCAGGTAAAATCCCATTGAGATCAAAGATCTCTTTTCCAAGGGAGACCTGGCCAAGAGGGCAGCAGCAAGGTTACATTAAAAACAGTAAACAAATACATAAAACATCACATTTACAACATTAAAACTTGCTCACATGACACATGTGCATACAGACAAGGTAGACTGCAGTCCTTTCACAGAAGCTTTAAACTCATTCAGCGTAACTAGGGTTTGAAGTTTAATGTTCGATTGTAGGTTATTCCAAGCCTTCGGTGCTGAAAACCTAAATGCTTTCTTGCCCAGTTCAGTTCTTACTTTGGGGACAACAAATTGCAGAACATCCATTGAACGAAGATTGTGACTTCCTTGTTTCTTTGTTAAAAGACAAGACAGATAAGATGGAGTGATACCCAGAATGGTTTTGTAGATGAAAACATACCAATGATTGAGGCGTCGAGCACATAAAGATGTCCAGTTAACCATTGAGTATAACAAACAATGGTGAGTAAGGGGAGCGCAGTTGGTGATGAATCTCAGTGCCCCGTGGTACACACTATCCAGCTTGTGGAGACAACCAGCAGCAGCATTCATGTACAACACATCTCCATAGTCAATAATAGGTAAAAAGGTTGTTTCCACCAATTTCTGTTTCACAGTAAAAGAAAAGCAAGACTTGTTTCTATAATAAAACCCCAGTAAAAGTTTCAGTTTTTTTTACAACATACTGAATGTGCTCCTTAAAACTCAAGTGGTCATCAATTAAAAATCCTAAATATTAAAAAGCAGATACTAACATAATTTGTTGCCCATTTCTTGTTAAAATGTTCTCACACAGTGATGATCTTACAGTTTTTGATGTGGTAAAGAGCATACACTTTGTTTTCTCTGCATTTAAAACCATTCATACTATACATTTGTATAGTATGAATGTAAAGATTATATAAACAGCATTTGTATTTTACTGTGCAGGTGGCCTCACATGCAAGAGTCAATGTGAAAAAAATATATTTTTTATATCATGGCAACAAAACGCTGTAAATATTTAATTTATTCTTCTTGACTGACAAGAACTGGGGAACATGTTAAATACAAAAAACATATATATAACAATGTTAATAACAATAAAGGTCCATGGCTATATTTGTCGGTGTGCTGCATGGCTAAACCTGCATTACAAAAGGTGTAAAAAAAATATTTCAATCCCTCGATGGGCTCAAACTAAGTACCTTTAAAAAACAAGAACAGTGACATACAATTAAATGCCAAAGCTACATGTTAACCAATCAGACGCTTGCAGGTGCTCTATAGTCCGGACAAATATAGGCACACACTACGTAGTTATTTGAAAATATGTATTTTAGACTTCGTTTTATTTGAATTATAATTTTTTTCAAACAATTTTTTATGTGTTTTTTTAATTGTGATGTATTATGTATCATTTTGTCATGATTTAATTATGAATTAGGTGTGTTTTGTATAATATCGTATATGTGCATATTACATGTCCAGTCTTGTAGTTTCTGATCAAGACACAAAAACAATAACAATCATGTCATAACAACATGGATTTCAGTAAAGGTTAATTATTTCCGGGCTGACCATGGTAAATAGATTCCCATGGAGTAGGAATTATTAATTATAACTACAATATTTTCTTTGCTCAAGCATAAAAAAAACAACTTGTGTTTACAACCTTCTAAGCACAGTCTTTAACATTATGAGAGCCCTTCAAACATGAAGCAACCTTTACACTCCTTTAATCCTAATGCCTGCTGAGCCTGAGCCAATCAGGGTCCACGATATTGGACCTTGTGCTGTTATTGGTTTTGGCTCATCTAGTGGCAAATGCTAGTGTAGTATACAGTGCTACTGAAAGTATTCACAGTACTTCACTTTTTTTATGTTACAGCCTTATTCCAAAATGGAATAAATACATTTTTGTCCTGAAAATTCTACACACAATATCCCATAATGACAATGTGCAAGTTTTTTTTTCATGTATTAAAATTAAAAAACTAAACACAAATTCACATGTACATAAGTATTTACAGCTTATGCTCAATACCGTATTTTCTGGACCATCGGGCGCACCGGATTATAATGAGCGGGTCTATTCAACTTTTTTTTCATACAAAAGGTGCACCGGATTATAAGGCGCATTAAATGTGTCATATTAGGATTTTTTTCTGAATTTAAAACATTTCCTTGTGGTGTACATAACATGTAATTGTAGTTATTTGGTCAAAATGTTGCATAGATTATGTTTTACAGATCATCTTCAAGACGCTTCAGGATGCGCCGTTTTGTGGGCGATCTTATTTACGTGGCTCACCTTCGACAGCATCTTCTCCCAGTCATTTTTGTTGTAGCGGTGTAGCGTGCAAGGACGGGAGTGGAAGAAGTGTCAAAAGATGGAGCTAACTATTTTAATGACATTCAGACTTTACTTCAATCAATAACGGAGCAGCATCTTCTCATCCGTGGCTCACTAGTGCAACAAAGCTGGAAATGTGTCCCGTGAAAAACAGTCCGACCGGAACTCTCTAATAACTAAAATTACGTGGGTGAATTATGTAAACCCACTACACTGGTCGTTTTTAGCGCTTGCATAGCGAGATACAAGTTAAAACTACTTTATATTAGAAATGGCAACAGCAGAGGATGAATGTCCCATAACAAGAAGATAGTGAAAAAGAAGACGCTTATCGACTACGGTGTCAGCACGGACTACGGCATCGGCGCGGCAGTGGCGGATCTGCGCACATTTTCTGGACTTATGCAGATCTCAAATACACATCAGCAGTTACCAGAAGGTAAGAAAAGTTGGTTTTGCATAATATTCTGAAACTAAAGCCAGATAATATGTCTCCTAATGAGTGCCATTTTGCGGTCCTTATACACACAGCATAGTACTACTTAGGGATGTCCGATAATGGCTTTTTGCTGATATCCGATATTCCGATATTGTCCAACTCTTTAATTACCGATACCGATATCAACCGATGGGTTAGGGTTAGGGTTAGGGTTAGGGTTAGGGTTAGGGTTAGGGTTAGGGTTAGGGTTAGGGTTAGGGTTACCCTAACCCTAATTGGCAGCAATTACAGCCTCACTACCTTCACGCCATGTCCGGTCCAAGTTCACTTGCATCTCGGGAAAACAACCAGGGTTAGGGTTGATATCGGGGTTAGGGTTAGGGTTAGGGTTAGGGTTAGGGTTACCCTAACCCTAACCCTAACCCTAACCCTAACCCTAACCCCGATATCAACCCTAACCCTGGTTGTTTTCCCGAGATAGGGTTAGGGTTACCCTAACCCTAACCCTAACCCTAACCCTAACCCTAGGGTTAGGGTAACCCTAACCCTAACCCTAACCCTAACCCTAACCCTAACCCTAACCCTAACCCCGATATCAACCCTAACCCTGGTTGTTTTCCCGAGATAGGGTTAGGGTTACCCTAACCCTAACCCTAACCCTAACCCTAACCCTAACCCCGATATCAACCCTAACCCTGGTTGTTTTCCCGAGATGCAAGTGAACTTGGACCGGACATGGCGTGAAGGTAGTGACATCTTTTACTTTAAACACTCAAAAGGAACAAACAAAAGGCGCTCACAGCGGAGGTACAAACGTGGCTATGAAAATAAAACACTCGCACGAAGGCAGAACTATGGAAAAAAACAAAACTTGCAAACTATGGCCTGAATAAAGAGAACTTACCTGGAACGAGAAAAGGACATGAAAAAGAGCAGCATGGATATCAACAAGGGTGTGTAGAGTGTGATGTCGCCAGAAAGACAGCCTGGCAACTGGAAGCTTAAATAATAGTGACATGATTAGTGACAGCAAGTGCGTGACTCAAAATGTGACAACGTGAGACAGGTGCGTGACATGAGGATGTGAATCAGGTGAAACTAATGGTTGCTATGGTGACAAAACAAACAAAAGTGCACAAAAAGTCCAAAAACAAAAACCGAACATGACTAAAACAAAACATGATCACACTGACATGACACATACTAAAACATTTTGACAGAGTTTTGAGTGTAATGTTCTTTATTTTCAATGAAACATTTAAAGTTTTGGTGTTGTTTACTGGCGTCATATTGCAGTCTAGACATATCTGTTATGTGTGACACACTTATCATTACACCATGTGCCAAATAAAATTGCTTCGAGGTCGGTAAGCACAACCAGAATTACTCCATACATTAGGCGCACCGGGTTATAAAGCGCACTGTCGATTTTTGAGAAAATGAAAGGATTTCAAGTGCGACTTACAGTCCGAAAAACATGGTACTTTGTTTATGCACCTTTGGCAGCAATTACAGCCTCAAGTCTTTTTGAATACAGTCCCACAAGTTTGGCACACCTATTTTGGGACAGTTTCGCCCATTCCTCTTTGCTCATTCCTTTTGCAGCCCCTCTCAAGCTCCATCAGGTTGGATGCAAAGTGTTGTTTTTGGGATGTCTCTGTACATTGCTGCATTCATCTTAGTCTAGTCAGAGAGGTGACCAAGAACCCGGTGGTCACTCTGTCGGAGCTACAGCATTCCTCTCTGGAGAGAGGAGAACCTTCCAGAAGGACAACCATCGCTGCAGCAATCCAACAATTAAGCCTGTGTGGTAGAGTGGCCAGACAGAAGCCATTCCTTTGTAAAAAAAATTCCCAAAATGCATCTGAAGTACTCTAATACAATGAAAACTAAATGTTCTGGTCTCATTAACCAAAGATTGAACTATTTGGTGTGAAGGCCAGGCGTCATGTTTGGAGGAAACCAGGCACCGCTTATCATCAGGACAATACCATCCCTGCAGTGAAGCATAGTGGTGCCAGCATCATGCTGTGGGGATGTTTTTCAGCAGCAGGAACTGGGAGATTGGTCAGGATAGAGGGAAAGATGAATGCAACAATGTATAGAGACACTCTGGATGAAAATCAATCCCCCCAATCCAATCTGATGGAGTTTGAGAGGTGCTGCAAATTGGAATGAGGTGAAACTGCTCATAAACAGGTGTGCTAAGTTTGTGGCATTGTATTCAAAAATAATAGACTGTAATTGCTGCCTAAGCATCAACAATGTATTGAGCAAAGGCTGTGAATGTTTATGTACATATGATTTTTACTTTGTCATCATGGGGTATTGTGTGTAGAATTCTGAGGACAAACATGAATTTATTTCATTGTGAAATAAGGCTGTGGAAAAAGTGAAGTGCTGTAAATACTTTGCTGATGTACTGCATAGTAAGTTCATTTATTCATTTTTATGCTTAAACATGCTCAATTTAAGCCAAAAATACAGATAATATGTTAAAAAGAAAACTAATTACAGTTGTAACAGAGTGACTTTAAAGCACCACGTGGATGGCATTACTCTTCTAATTCATTTTCAAAGAGACAAAAAAATAATAATAACCATAAAACAGCCAGCATTAATTACAGGCCGAACATGAAATGTTTGCATGGTGTCCCTGAAGTGCGGACAATGTGTTCAACAACACTTTATTAGATTATTGACAACAAAGCTCATATAGCCTATTAAGCAAAGGTTACACAATTCACCTGAACTTCATGCAATAACTGACATTATTGACAATACTTGTATTATTATGTAATGTAGAGCATTTACCTTGAAGACCGGACTTCTACGATACTTCCTTCCAGTTGCTTTTCTGTCAAACACACCAAAAGAAGTGTTTCTGTAGGTTCAATGTACAATTCCATCCATCCATCCATTTTCTACCGTTTATCCCTTTCGGGCCGCGGGGGGTGCTGGAGCCTATCTAAGCTACAATCGAGCGGAAGGCGGGGTACGCCCTGGACAAGTCGCCATCTCATCGCAGGGCCAACACAGATAGACAGACAACATTCACACTCTAGGGCCAATTTTAGTGTTGCCAATCTATCCCCAAATAGTTGAAACAAGTTTAGATTGGTTTATAACGTTTGTAATGGGGAATATGTCCTGTATTCATGTTAGCAATTAAATAGCTACCCTTTAACATGCTATTTGGTAGCCAGGGATTAACAACGCCAGGTGCTAGCTAGCATTTGGCATGTGAGATGCTAGCTTCAATTGGCACAATCTTTTTTCTCCAAGAAATTATAAGTATCACAAGCCCGTGAGTATATCCTAGTCATTTATTTGGGGTGTAACGATTTGTTTGTACAACGATTCAATTTCAATTATTATTTGACTATGATTTAGGAACATTATTAGTTTGTTCAGAACAATATGATCTGAAAGGTTTCAGTGAGTTGAAATCGATTCAGTAACTTTTTAACCAAAGAAAAAAAAAATCAACCAGTGGGACTGTGAAATAAATAGTGGATACTGGACTCTGCAGATGAGTTTCCTACATTCCTGTTAGTTCTTGGGAATTAGGTAAGAAATAATTATGGATACAAACAAGTGAGTAAACAAAAAATAATGGCCAATGCATTCATATTTGAATAAACTGAAACCAACACTATAGGTTGAATTAACAAGAGGAAACATTTTCTGCTCACATTTTCACCATTCAAGAAATGTTCAATAAAAGTACAGTCCTCAACATTTTAACAGTAGATTTACCTGCTACTTCTGCTGTTGTTTTTCAACATAAAATTAACCATAGGAAATGGTCTCTTATGTCTGGGTTTTTTGCTGATCAGTAGTTAAATAACAACTTTCAACTGACTGGACGTTGCCAAAATATAGCAAGGGATACATTGGCCGGGAATCAAACCCAGGTCAATTGTTTGGAAGGCAGCTATGCTAACCACTATACCCATCCATCCATCCATTTTTTACTGCTTGTCCCTTTTGGGGTCGCGGGGGGTCGTTGGAGCCTATCTCAGCTGCATTCGGGCGGAAGGCGGGGTACACCCTGGACAAGTCGCCACCTCATCGCAGGGCCAACACAGATAGACAGACAACATTCACACTCACATTCACACACTAAGGCCAATTATCCCCAGGTGCATGTCTTTGGAGGTGGGAGGAAGCCGGAGTACCCGGAAGGAACACACGCAGTCACGGGGAGAACATGCATACTCCATACAGAAAGATCCCGAGCCCGGGATTGAACTCAGGACTACTCAGGACCCTCGTAGTGTGAGGCAGATGCACTAACCCCTCCTCCACCGTGCTGCCTACCCCACTATAACACCAATGCCTACTTCTTGGGTAACATTTGCTTTGACATTTTGAAAACTGAACTAAACCTTTAAAAATTAGTTATAATCTCAAAGTTGGTGTCAAAGCCCGGTTAACTTTTATCAAGTCAGCTATGCAATCCACTATACCACCAATGCTTGGTTTATGGTTTACTTTGACCTGGAAATTCAGATAATGGAAAAAAAACATTAAAAATTAGCTGGAATCTCAGTGTTGTTTGCTTATCAATGGTTGAGTAACAACTTTCAACAGACTGGAAGTTGCCAAAATAACTCAAGCCATGCATTGGCTGGGAATCAAAACCGGGTCAACTGATTGGAAGGCAGCTATGCTAGCCACTATACCACCAATGCTTAGTCCTTGGATAAGTTTTGCCTTGAAATTCTAAAATCTAAAATAATGTCTGGGTTTTTTGCTGATCAATAGTTGAGTCACAACTTTCATCTGACTGGACGTTGGTAAAATAACAAAAACTTAAAAAAAAGCTTTGAAAATTAGCTGTAATCTATTGGTTGTTTTCTGATCAATGGTTGCGTAACAACTTTTCAATGGACTGGACAATTCCAAAACAGTTCCAACCAACCATGGGCCAGGGCCAAGGGACATTGGCTGCTATCTCTGTTTTTTTTGCTGATCAATGGTTAAGTAACAACTTTCAACGGACTGGACAATTCCAAAACAGTTTCACCATGCAATGGCGAGGTATCCATTCCGGTCAATTTCTTGGAAGTCGGCTATGCAATCCACTATACCACCAATGCTTGGTTTATGGTGTACTTTGACCTGGAAATTCAGAAAATGTAAACAAACCATTAAAAATTACCTGGAATCTCAGTATTGATTGCTTATCAATAGTTAAATAACAACTTTCAACTGACTAGACGTTGCCAAAATACCACAAGTCATGCACTGGCTGGGAATCGAACCCAGGGCAACTGCTTGGAAGGCAGCTACGCTAACCACTATAACACCAATGCTTAGTCTTTGAATAATTTTTGCCTTGAAATTCTAAAATCTAAAATAAACCATTTGAAATTGACTGCTATTTCTGTTTTTTTTTTGCTGATCAATAGTTAAGTAACGGCAACTTGTCTAGCAGTGACGTGCGGTGAGGTTCATGGCTGGTGAGGCACTGACTTCATCACAGTCAGATTTACAAACATATGAACCCTAAAGAGTATCTTATACACCATTTGATTGGCAGCAGTTAACGGGTTGTGTTTAAAAGCTCATACCAGCATTCTTCCCTGCTTGGCACTGAGCATCAAGGGTTGGAATTGGGGGATAAATCACCAAAAATGATTCCAGGGCGCGGCGCTGCTGCTGCCCACTGCTCCCCTCACCTCGCAAGGGGTGATCAAGGGGATGGGTCAAATGCAGAGGACAAATTTCACCACACCTAGTGTGTGTGACAATCATTGCTACTTTACTTGACTTTAACTTTACACATACAAACTGTAGCACACAAAAAAGCACATTTAATAAAAAAAACATTATTATGGTCTTACCTTTACTTATAAATGAAGTCCATGCACCGCTGTTGTGCCGGATAATGCATCCCCGGCGTAGAATGCACCCCCTGATGGGAATGTTATATCAACTAAAGCCCACACTTAAAGTTTCCATGTGCAAGATTGAATCTATTTAAAAAAGTTATTTAATAAGAAGCCAAAAAGTGCAAAAAGAATACTTTTCGTGTTGAAGGAGTTGTGAATGAATGAAATATGAAATCCGTGCTGCAGTCTGCAGGTGTACCTAATGTTGTGGCCCAGCAGCGACTGCAGCACGGATTTATATATCAGTCATTCACAACTCCTCCAACACCTCTGTTTGCTGAATGTATAGATCAAATACAAATCTGACAAATAGGAATGAGTTTGGACAACTACACGCCTGAGGTGGGACCAAGTCATTGCTTTGCAAGTCACAAGTAAGTCTCAAGTCTTTGCCCTCAAGTCTCGAGTCAAGTTCCGAGTCAAGACAGGCAAGTCCCGAGTCTAGTCCAAAGTCAAGACTGGAAAGTCTCAAGTCAAATCCCAAGTCCTGCATTTTGAGTTTCGAGTCCTTTCAAGTCCTTTTAACCACAGACTAATATAGTTACACAAATTGTGTATGTTTTAAAAAGCTGTATTTATTTATTAAAAAAGTGGATTTGAAATTGCAGGAAAAAAAATAGTGCTGACATTGCACTTCATAATAGCACTATTAACCAGTCATTTTAAACATTGAACTCATTCCTTTACAGAATAAACACATTTGCAAAAACAAGTGCAACTGTACTTATTTGTACAAAAGTGTTAACATTGTATTTCCATGGCATATTGCATTGTAACTAGTTCCACAGCAGTTTATATCCTGTTCTTATCTTATCTCATTGATCTCATCTCATACTGTATGTGTGTTGATGTGTGCGTACACATGAAAAACATAACAAATACATGAACATAACAATGAACAGAGTTGTACTTTTTAGATGTCAGTGCCCTATGCAATATGTACACATATTCTTAATATAGTATACATTTTAACTGACCTTTATTTGACTATGTTTGTCTTTTTGTAGGTGGCTAAAATAGGCGGTGCTGCTGACCGCCGTCTAACGTTACGTTACTGTGTGTGATACATTGACTAACGCAATGTTATGTGTAGGTACTTCATGCAACCCTGCTTAAAAAAATCACTTGACAAAAAGTATGAATAAGGTAGCAAACGGCAGTGGACGCAACACATTGCCGTGTTTGCAATGACGTTATAACCATAGACATCTTATAAGTAGACACAGCATTGATTGCTGTGACGTGAGCAATTTGGCCGGCATCTTGAAGTGGTGATGAGGAGCCGGCGAGCAGCCTAAACTGACAGTTGACAGGTAGAAAACAAAGATGTCGGGCTGGTGTTCAGCGTTTTCCTGTTCAAATGAGCGGACTGTTGAAAATAGGAATCAGGGGATTACTTTTCACAAGTAAGATTTAACATTAACGTACTATTGGTTGTATTTTATGAAAATAATATTACCACAGAGTTGAGAAGGAGCAAAGATCTTCAATATTTGTATGTGAAAATCACAAATAAATCTTCTGGGGGAGGATGACCCTCCTACAGGCGTTTGGTTTACAAACTTTCAGCCCCACCTAAAACAAAATTCACCAGCTGCCACAGATTATGATCTATTCTCATTTTAGGCAAAATATAAGACAATACTTTCTTAACAGTATAATTGTAACCAGGAATAAGTCTTCAAGTAACAATATTCAAATACTAACATTGTTGGGCAAGACAGTATTTGGTTTTATTCTGAATCCAGTGAAACAGATTGGTGGTTTTAGCTGATATAAAGACTTTCAGGTGTTTATATATGTTTAAGTATTTGGCAGACGCTTTTATCCAAAGCGACAAACATAAAAAATACATGTATAACAATCACTGCAAACATTATCATTTAAGGGAAGAATGTAATACAAAATATCAATACAATGTGTCAAGACAGAATAAACTCTGCTGCTGCAGCAACAGAGATACAGTCTATAGGTCCCTAAGATATATAGATATCTAATGTATTCATACATTGTTTATGTATGATATACGCATGTATATATAACCTAATCATATAGTTTCTTCAATTTAAAAATAGCTGACCGATTTTTCCCCCTTCTCTGGGATTATATTCCCAGGTTTGATCTCGGACGTCTGATCACTTATAGCGTATAAGAATATTCTATCACTGTTAAGCAAACTATGAATAATAAAACACGCCAGAACATGTGTCCGTTATCATATCTACACGTATGACAAAAAAGCGCGTGAAAATCAGTGGTATTAAGTGAGGTAAAATGAATGAAATGCGCTGACAGTTCATTGTTCCTGCCAAATGAATTGCGCTGAGTGGAGCGGATCACCACTCCAAGATGGCGGCCCCGCGTCTCGTCTGCGCCAGTAGGCAGTAGTGCCCGATGCTGCGTCTACTTATAAGATGGTTATAACGTTAGCAGTGAGTTTGCAGCCTCACTGATTTAACTACACAGCAAATAAAAGTCACGTTACTTAGCCAATAAACGTTATTTTACATTCAAAACTTACCCTTCTTTGTGCAACTTCAAATGTCGAACAAAGTTGGAAGTTGTTGCGTCTCCGTCTGTAATATTCGAACTGCGTGATTTGCATACGGCAATTAGTTTTTTGTTGACCAAGTCATAGTTTTTATACCCGAACGAAACCAACTTTGGCATAATTGTTTCTCACTGGCACGTTGTTTGACAACTTGTTCATTGTTCTCCTGCAATTTGATTGGATGAACGCTGTGTGATGAAAACAACGTAGATCTAATTTGATTGGCTATTGTACTGAGAGCACACACGCTGACAGGAACAACACGCTGATAGACACACAAGTACAAAATGAAAGATACGGAGCGCTCCCAAATAACTTTTTAATCGTTGGGTTTTGGGGAAAGTAGCAAGTCATGTCAAGTCAAAAAGCTCAAGTCCAAGTGAAGTCACAAGTCATTGATGTTAAAGTCTAAGTCGAGTTGCAAGTCTCTTTACATTTTGTCAAGTCGAGTCTAAAGTCATCAAATTCATGACTCGAGTCTGACTCGAGTCCAAGTCATGTGACTCGAGTTCACACCTCTGCTACACGCACACGTCAAGAAATGCAGTGTACCTCGCATCGAGGATGCCCTCGTACTCTGCCAGCTGTCGCATGAAACTTGCGTTCGGTCGTGTGATGCTCCTCTTTTCCTTGACAAAGTTGTATGCCTTCTCTAGCAACCAGCCGAACTCTTTCATTGCATAAGCAATGACTGTGGAGTCGGATCAGCTGATGCCCATCCGTGCTGCAGTCTGCAGGTGTACCTAATGTTGTGGCCCAGCAGTCATTCACAACTCCTCCAACACGAACATTATTGTTTCTGCACTTTTTAGTTGATATAACACTCCCGTCAGGAGGTGCATTCTACGGCGGGGGTGCATTATCCGGCACAACCCTACCACCAGGAGGCGGGATTACTACGTGCCTCACACAGTGCGTCTTCGCAGCCGTTTTATGATTGCTCAGCACAAGAAATACGTTACACACATACAGTTGTTGACAAAATACACTGTACATTATATACCTCGGCTAACTAAACTATGGAAATGTATAATATAATTCATATAGCAATACGGTCTCACTGCACAGCAGGCCAGCAGTTAGCCGAGTCATTGCGCAATCCATGGTGAGGCTCAACTCAGTGACGTGCCTCAACTGGCTGCTGACTCACCGCAAGTCTCTTCTCAGTATTTGAACGGCAAATGTGAAAAATCAGCGATTTTGAATAAAAATAATCTAAAACTGGTGAAGTTAAATGGAAAATAATATTATGGTATAATCACTGGATACATATAACAATTTAATGATTTTTTTTTCTTTTTACATTTTTTTTCTTTCCATGATGGCACGTGAGGCCCCGCCTCACCTGCCTCCCCTGACTGCACGTCACTGTTGTCTAGGGTATATCGATTGCATGGCTCGGTCTATGCTCAACTTTTATCAGTCAGCTATGCTATCCACGGTACCACCAATGATTGGTTTATGGTTTACTTTGACCTGCAAATTCAGAAAATGTAAACAAATCATTACAAATTAGCTGGAATCTCAGTGTTGTTTGCTTATCAATGGTTGAGTAACAACTTTCAACAAACTGGACGTTGCCAAAATAACTAAAGCCATGCATTGGCTGGGAGTCAAAACCGGGTCTACTTTTCGGAAGGCAACTATGCTAGCCACTATACACAAATGCTTGGTTCTCAGATATTTTTTCACTTGAAATTCTAAAATAAACCATTGGAAATTGGCTGTTGTCTCTGGGTTTTTTGCTGATCAATAGTTAAATAACAACTTTCAACTGACTAGACGTTGCCAAAGTACCGCATGTCATGCATTGGCCAGAAATCGAACCCAGGTCAACTGCTTGGAAGGTAGCTATGCTAACCACTACACCACCAATGCTTAGTCCTTGCATAATTTTTGCACTGGAAATTCTAAAATCAAAAATAAACCATTTGAAATTGACTGCTTTTTACGGTTTTTTTGCTGATCAATAGTTAAATAATCTTGAAATTCTAAAATCTCAAATAAATTCTGGGATTTTTGCTGATCAAAAGTTGAGTAACAACTTTCATCTGACTGGACTTTGGTAAAATAACAAAAACTTAAATAAAGCTTTGAAAATTAGTTGTAATCAATTGGTTGTTTTCTGATCAATAGTTGAGTAACAACTTTTCAATGGACTGGAAAATTCCAAAACAGTTCCAACCAACCATGGGCCAGGTGTCAAACCCTGCTCAACTTTCATCAGTCAGCTATGCCATCCACCATACCACCAATGCTTGGTTTATGGTTTACTTTGACCTGGAAATTCAGAAAATGTGAACAAACCATTAAAAATGAGCTGGAATATATGTGTTGTTTGCTTATCAATGGTTGAGTAACAACTTTCAACAGACTGGACATTGCCACAATAACTCGAGCCATGCATTGGCTGGGAATCTAACCCAGCTCAACTGCTTGGAAGGCAGCTATGCTAACCACTATACCACCAATGCCTGGTCATTTAACAATTTCTTCCTTGAAATTTTAAAATTTATAACACACCTCAACCTTTTTGTAGTTGCGGACCGGACAACGCTTGAAAATTTGTTCCACGGACCGGGCGGGGGTTGGGTGGGATTGGGGTGGTTATTATTATTTATTTTATTTTTTTTAATTTAAAATGTATTTCTTTTTATAAACAAATACAATCATTTGTGCTTATGGACTGTATCCCTGCAGACTGTATTGATCTATATTGATATATAATGTATATATTGTGCTTTTTATGTTAATTTAATAAAAATAAAAATAAAATAAAAATAAAAATCATAACATTATTTTTTTTATTTTATTTCTTGTGTGGCCCAATACCAATCCGCCCGGTGGTTGGGGATGACTGCCATAGGACATAAGTCTGCTATCTCTGGGTTTTTTGCTGATCAATGGTTAAGTAGCAACTTTCAACGGACTGGACTATTCCAAAACATTTTCACCATGCAATGGCGAGGTATCAATACCGGTCAACTTCTTAGAAGTCGGCTATGCAATCCACTATACCACCAATGCTTGGTTTATAGTTTACTTTGACCTGGAAATTCAGAAAATGTAAACAAACTATTAAAAATGAGCTGAAATATAAGTGTTGTTTGCTTATCAATGGTTGAGTAACAACTTTCAACAGACTGGACATTGCCAAAACAACTCGAGCCATGCATTGGCTGGGAATCGAACCCAGGTCAACTGCTTGGAAGGCAGCTATGCTAACCACTATACCACCAATGCCTGGGCATTTTAAAAATTTCTGCCTTAAAATTTTAAAATGTATAATACACCATAGGCCATTGTCTGGTATCGCTGGTTTTTTTGCTGATCAATGGTTAAGTAGCAACTTTCAACAAATTGGACAATTCCAAAACATTTTCACCATGCAATGGCGAGGTATCAATACTTGTCAACTTCTTAGAAGTCGGCTATGCAATCCACTATACCACCAATGCTTGTTTTATAGTTTTCTTTGACCTGGAAATTCAGAAAATGTAAACAAACCATTAAAAATTAGCTGGAATCTCAGTGTTGTTTGCTTATCAATGGTTGAGTAACAACTTTCAATAGACTGGACGTTGCCAAAATAACTCAAGCCCTGCATTGGCTGGGAGTCAAAACCCAAGTCAACTGCTCGGAAGGCAGCTATGCTAACGACTATAGCCTTAATGGTTAGTCCTTAAATACTTGTTTGCCTTGAAATTGTAAAGTCTAAAATAAACCACTGGGCATTGGCTGCAATCTCTGGTTTATTTTGCTGATCAATAGTTAAATACCAGCAACTTAACCAGGTTATACCCCGCCAGACTGGACATTGCCTAAATACAGCAAATCATGCATTGGCTGGGAACCGAACCCAGGTCAACTGCTTGGAAGGCAGCTATGCTAACCACTAAACCACCAATGCCATGTCATTGTATAACTTCTGCCTTAAATTTGTTTAATCTATTATATGCCATAGGACATTGGCTACTATCTCCGGGGTTTTGCTGATCAATGCTTAAGTAGCAACTTTCAACAGACTGGACTATTCCAAAACAGTTTCACCATGCAATGGCTAGGTATCAATACCGGTCAACTTCTTGGAAGTCAGCTATGCAATCCACTATACCACCAATGCTTGGTTTATGGTTTACTTTGACCTGGAAATTCAGAAAATGTAAACAAACTATTAAAAATGAGCTGAAATATAAGTGTTGTTTGCTTATCAATGGTTGAGTAACAACTTTCAACAAACTGGACATTGCCAAAACAACTCTAGCCATGCATTGGCTGGGAATCGAACCCAGGTCAACTGCTTGGAAGGCAGCTATGCTAACCACTATACCACCAATGCCTGGTCGTTTAAAATATTTCTGCCATGAAATTTTAAAATGTATAATACACCCATAGGACATTGTCTGCTATCTCTGGGTTTTTTGCTGATCAATGGTTAAGTAGCAACTTTCAACGGACTGGACAATTCCAAAACATTTTCACCATGCAATGGCGAGGTATCAATACTGGTCAACTTCTTAGAAATCGGCTATGCAATCCACTATACCAACAATGCTTGGTTAATGGTTTACTTTGACCTGGAAATTCAGAAAATGTAAACAAACTATTAAAAATGAGCTGAAATAAAAGTGTTGTTTGCTTATCAATTGTTGAGTAACAACTTTCAACAGACTGGACATTGCCAAAACAACTCAAGCCATGCATTGGCTGGGAATCGAACCCAGGTCAACTGCTTGGAAGGCAGCTATGCTAACCACTATTCCACCAATGCCTGGTCATTTAATAAATGTCTGCCTTGAAATTTTAAAATGTATAATACACCCATTGGACATTGGCTGCTATCTCTGGGTTTTTTGCTGATCAATGCTTAAGTAGCAACTTTCAACAGACTGGACTATTCCAAAACAGTTTGACCATGCAATGGCTAGGTATCAATACCGGTCAACTTCTTGGAAGTCAGCTATGCAATCCACTATACCACCAATGCTTGGTTTTTGGTTTACTTTGACCTGGAAATTCAGAAAATGTAAACAAACTATTAAAAATGAGCTGAAATATAAGTGTTGTTTGCTTATCAATGGTTGAGTAACAACTTTCAACAGACTGGACATTGCCAAAACAACTCTAGCCGTGCATTGGCTGGGAATCAAACCCAGGTCAACTGCTTAGAAGGTAGCTATGCTAACCACTATACTACCAATGCCTGGTCATTTAAAAGAATACTGCCTTGAAATTTTAAAATGTATAATACACCCATAGGACATTGTCTGCTATCTCTGGTGTTTTTTGCTGATCAATGGTTAAGTAGCAACTTTCAACGGACTGGACAATTCCAAAACATTTTCACCATGCAATGGCGAGGTATCAATACTGGTCAACTTCTTAGAAGTCGGCTAGGCAATCCACTATACCACCAATGCTTGGTTTATAGTTTACTTTGACCTGGAAATTCAGAAAATGTAAACAAACCATTAACAATTAGCTGGAATCTCAGTGTTGTTTGCTTATCAATGGTTGAGTAACAACTTTCAACAAACTGGACATTGCCAAAACAACTCGAGCCATGCATTGGCTGGGAATCAAAACCAGGTCAATTGCTTGGAAGTAAGCTATGCTAACCACTATACCACCAATGCCTGGTCATTTAATAAATGTCTGCTTTGAAATTTTATAATGTATAATACACCCAAAGGACATTGTCTGCTATCTCTGGGTTTTTTGCTGATCGATGGTTAAGTAGCAACTTTCAGCGGACTGGACAATACCAAAACATTTTCACCATGCAATGGCGAGGTAGCAATACTGGTCAACTTCTTAGAAGTCGGCTATGCAATCCACTATACCACCAATGCTTGGTTTATAGTTTACTTTGACCTGGAAATTCAGAAAATGTAAACAAACTATTAAAAATGAGCTGAAATATAAGTGTTGTTTGCTTATCAATGGTTGAGTTACAACTTTCAACAGACTGGACATTGCCAAAACAACTCGAGCCATGCATTGGCTGGGAATCAAACCCAGGTCAACTGCTTGGAAGGCAACTATGCTAACCACTATACCACCAATGCCTGGTCGTTTAAAATATATCTGCCTTGAAATTTTAAAATGTATAATACACACATAGGACATTGTCTGCTATCTCTGGGTTTTTTGCTGATCAATGGTTAAGTAGCAACTTTCAACGGACTGAACAATTCCAAAACATTTTCACCATGCAATGGCGAGGTATCAATACTGGTCAACTTCTTAGAAGTCGGCTAGGCAATCCACTATACCACCAATGCTTGGTTTATAGTTTACTTTGACCTGGAAATTCAGAAAATGTAAACAAACCATTAACAATTAGCTGGAATCTCAGTGTTGTTTGCTTATCAATGGTTGAGTAACAACTTTCAATAGACTGGACCTTGCCAAAATAACTCAAGCCATGCATTGGCTGGGAGTCAAAACCCAAGACAACTGCTCGGAAGGCAGCTATGCTAACCACTCTAGCCCCAATGGTTAGTCCTTAAATACTTGTTTGCCTTGAAATTGTAAAGTCTAAAATAAACCACTGGGCATTGGCTGCAATCTCTGGTTTATTTTGCTGATCAATTGTTAAATACCAGCAACTTAACCAGGTTATACCCCGCCAGACTGGACATTGCCTAAATACAGCAAGTCATGCATTGGCTGGGAACCGAACCCAGGTCAACTGCTTGGAAGGCAGCTATGCTAACCACTAAACCACCAATGCCATGTCATTGTATAACTTCTGCCTTAAATTTGTTTAATCTATTATATGCCATAGGACATTGGCTGCTATCTCCGGGGTTTTGCTGATCAATGCTTAAGTAGCAACTTTCAACAGACTGGACTATTCCAAAACAGTTTCACCATGCAATGGCTAGGTATCAATACCGGTCAATTTCTTGGAAGTCAGCTATGCAATCCACTATACCACCAATGCTTGGTTTATGGTTTACTTTGACCTGGAAATTCAGAAAATGTAAACAAACTATTAAAAATGAGCTGAAATATAAGTGTTGTTTGCTTATCAATGGTTGAGTAACAACTTTCAACAAACTGGACATTGCCAAAACAACTCTAGCCATGCATTGGCTGGGAATCGAACCCAGGTCAACTGCTTGGAAGGCAGCTATGCTAACCACTATACCACCAATGCCTGGTCGTTTAAAATATTTCTGCCTTGAAATTTTAAAATGTATAATACACACATAGGACATTGTCTGCTATCTCTGGGTTTTTTGCTGATCAATGGTTAGGTAGCAACTTTCAACGGACTGGACAATTCCAAAACATTTTCACCATGCAATGGCGAGGTATCAATACTGGTCAACTTCTTAGAAGTCGGCTATGCAATCCACTATACTACCAATGCTTGTTTTATAGTTTACTTTGACCTGGAAATTCAGAAAATGTAAACAAACCATTAATAATTAGCTGGAATCTCAGTGTTGTTTGCTTATCAATGGTTGAGTAACAACTTTCAATAGACTGGACGTTGCCAAAATAACTCAAGCCCTGCATTGGCGGGGAGTCAAAACCGGGTCTACTTCTTGGAAGGCAGCTATGCTAACCACTATAGCCACAATGGTTAGTCCTTAAATACTTGTTTGCCTTGAAATTGTAAAGTCTAAAATAATCCACTGGACATTGGCTGCAATCTCTGGTTTATTTTGCTGATCAATAGTTAAATAACAGCAACTTGTCCAGGTTATACCCCGCCAGACTAGACATTGCCTAAATACAGCAAGTCATGCATTGGCTGGGAACCGAACCCAGGTCAACTGCTTGGAAGGAAGCTATGCTAACCACTAAACCACCAATGCCATGTCATTGTATAACTTCTGCCTTAAATTTGTTTAATCTATAATACACCATGGGACATTGGCTGCTATCTCTGGGTTTTTTGCTGATCAATGCTTAAGTAGCAACTTTCAACAGACTGGACTATTCCAAAACAGTTTCACCATGCAATGGCGAGGTATCAATACTGGTCAACTTCTTAGAAGTCGGCTAGGCAATCCACTATACCAACAATGCTTGGTTTATAGTTTACTTTGACCTGGAAATTCAGAATATGTAAACAAACCATTAATAATTAGCTGGAATCTCAGTGTTGTTTGCTTATCAATGGTTGAGTAACAACTTTCAATAGACTGGACGTTGCCAAAATAACTCAAGCCATGCATTGGCTGGGAGTCAAAACCCAAGACAACTGCTCGGAAGGCAGCTATGCTAACCACTATTGCCCCAATGGTTAGTCCTTAAATACTTGTTTGCCTTGAAATTGTAAAGTCTAAAATAATCCACTGGACATTGGCTGCAATCTCTGGTTTATTTTGCTGATCAATAGTTAAATACCAGCAACTTAATCAGGTTATACCCCGCCAGACTGGACATTGCCTAAATACAGCAAGTCATGCATTGGCTGGGAACCGAACCCTAGTAAACTGCTTGGAAGGAAGCTATGCTAACCACTAAACCACCAATGCCATGTCATTGTATAACTTCTGCCTTAAATTTGTTTAATCTATAATACACCATGGGACATTGGCTGCTATCTCTGGGTTTTTTGCTGATCAATGCTTAAGTAGCAACTTTCAACAGACTGGACTATTCCAAAACAGTTTCACCATGCAATGGCGAGGTATCAATACTGGTCAACTTCTTGGAAGTCGGCTATACAATCCACTATACCAACAATGCTTGGTTAATGGTTTACTTTGACCTGGAAATTCAGAAAATGTTAACAAACTATTAAAAATGAGCTGAAATAAAAGTGTTGTTTGCTTATCAATGGTTGAGTAACAACTTTCAACAGACTGGACATTGCCAAAACAACTCAAGCCATGCATTGGCTGGGAATCGAACCCAGGTCAACTGCTTGGAAGGCAGCTATGCTAACCACTATACCACCAATGCCTGGTCATTTAATAAATGTCTGCCTTCAAATTTTAAAATGTATAATACACCCATTGGACATTGGCTGCTATCTCTGGGTTTTTTGCTGATCAATGCTTAAGTAGCAACTTTCAACAGACTGGACTATTCCAAAACAGTTTGACCATGCAATGGCTAGGTATCAATACCGGTCAACTTCTTGGAAGTCAGCTATGCAATCCACTATACCACCAATGCTTGGTTTTTGGTTTACTTTGACCTGGAAATTCAGAAAATGTAAACAAACTATTAAAAATGAGCTGAAATATAAGTGTTGTTTGCTTATCAATGGTTGAGTAACAACTTTCAACAAACTGGACATTGCCAAAACAACTCTAGCCATGCATTGACTGGGAATCGAACCCAGGTCAACTGCTTGGAAGGCAGCTATGCTAACCACTATCCCACCAATGCCTGGTCATTTAAAATATATCTGCCTTGAAATTTTAAAATGTATAATACACACATAGGACATTGTCTGCTATCTCTGGGTTTTTAGCTGATCAATGGTTAAGTAGCAACTTTCAACGGACTGGACAATTCAAAAACATTTTCACCATGCAATGGCGAGGTATCAATACTGGTCAACTTCTTAGAAGTCGGCTAGGCAATCCACTATACCACCAATGCTTGGTTTATAGTTTACTTTGACCTGGAAATTCAGAAAATGTAAACAAACCATTAACAATTAGCTGGAATCTCAGTGTTGTTTGCTTATCAATGGTTGAGTAACAACTTTCAATAGACTGGACGTTGCCAAAATAACTCAAGCCATGCATTGGCTGGGAGTCAAAACCCAAGACAACTGCTCGGAAGGCAGCTATGCTAACCACTATAGCCCCAATGGTTAGTCCTTAAATACTTGTTTGCCTTGAAATTGTAAAGTCTAAAATAAACCACTGGGCATTGGCTGCAATCTCTGGTTTATTTTGCTGATCAATTGTTAAATACCAGCAACTTAACCAGGTTATACCCCGCCAGACTGGACATTGCCTAAATACAGCAAGTCATGCATTGGCTGGGAACCGATCCCAGGTCAACTGCTTGGAAGGCCGCTATGCTAACCACTAAACCACCAATGCCATGTCATTGTATAACTTCTGCCTTAAATTTGTTTAATCTATTATATGCCATAGGACATTGGCTGCTATCTCCGGGGTTTTGCTGATCAATGCTTAAGTAGCAACTTTCAACAGACTGGACTATTCCAAAACAGTTTCACCATGCAATGGCTAGGTATCAATACCGGTCAATTTCTTGGAAGTCAGCTATGCAAACCACTATACCACCAATGCTTGGTTTATGGTTTACTTTGACCTGGAAATTCAGAAATTGTAAACAAACTATTAAAAATGAGCTGAAATATAAGTGTTGTTTGCTTATCAATGGTTGAGTAACAACTTTCAACAAACTGGACATTGCCAAAACAACTCTAGCCATGCATTGGCTGGGAATCGAACCCAGGTCAACTGCTTGGAAGGCAGCTATGCTAACCACTATACCACCAATGCCTGGTCGTTTAAAATATTTCTGCCTTGAAATTTTAAAATGTATAATACACCCATAGGACATTGTCTGCTATCTCTGGGTTTTTTGCTGATCAATGGTTAAGTAGCAACTTTCAACGGACTGGACAATTCCAAAACATTTTCACCATGCAATGGCGAGGTATCAATACTGGTCAACTTCTTAGAAGTCGGCTATGCAATCCACTATACCACCAATGCTTGTTTTATAGTTTACTTTGACCTGGAAATTCAGAAAATGTAAACAAACCATTAAAAATTAGCTGGAATCTCAGTGTTGTTTGCTTATCAATGGTTGAGTAACAACTTTCAATAGACTGGACGTTGCCAAAATAACTCAAGCCCTGCATTGGCGGGGAGTCAAAACCGGGTCTACTTCTTGGAAGGCAGCTATGCTAACCACTATAGCCCCAATGGTTAGTCCTTAAATACTTGTTTGCCTTGAAATTGTAAAGTCTAAAATAATCCACTGGACATTGGCTGCAATCTCTGGTTTATTTTGCTGATCAATAGTTAAAGAACAGCAACTTATCCAGGTTATACCCCGCCAGACTGGACATTGCCTAAATACAGCAAGTCATGCATTGGCTGGGAACCGAACCCAGGTCAACTGCTTGGAAGGAAGCTATGCTAAACACTAAACCACCAATGCCTGGTCATTTGAAATATATCTGCCTTGAAATTTTAAAATGTATAATACACACATAGGACATTGTCTGCTATCTCTGGGTTTTTTGCTGATCAATGGTTAAGTAGCAACTTTCAACGGACTGGACAATTCCAAAACATTTTCACCATGCAATGGCGAGGTATCAATACTGGTCAACTTCTTAGAAGTCGGCTATGCAATCCACTATACCACCAATGCTTGTTTTATAGTTTACTTTGACCTGGAAATTCAGAAAATGTAAACAAACCATTAAAAATTAGCTGGAATCTCAGTGTTGTTTGCTTATCAATGGTTGAGTAACAACTTTCAATAGACTGGACGTTGCCAAAATAACTCAAGCCCTGCATTGGCGGGGAGTCAAAACCGGGTCTACTTCTTGGAAGGCAGCTATGCTAACCACTATAGCCACAATGGTTAGTCCTTAAATACTTGTTTGCCTTGAAATTGTAAAGTCTAAATAATCCACTGGACATTGGCTGCAATCTCTGGTTTATTTTGCTGATCAATAGTTAAATAACAGCAACTTAACAAGGTTATACCCCGCCAGACTGGACATAGCCTAAATACAGCAAGTCATGCATTGGCTGGGAACCGATCCCAGGTCAACTGCTTGGAAGGCAGCTTTGCTAACCACTAAACCACCAATGCCATGTCATTGTATAACTTCTGCCTTAAATTTGTTTAATCTATAATACACCATGGGACATTGGCTGCTATCTCTGGGTTTTTTGCTGATCAATGCTTAAGTAGCAACTTTCAACAGACTGGACTATTCCAAAACAGTTTCACCATGCAATGGCGAGGTATCAATACTGGTCAACTTCTTAGAAGTCGGCTAGGCAATCCACTATACCAACAATGCTTGGTTTATAGTTTACTTTGACCTGGAAATTCAGAATATGTAAACAAACCATTAATAATTAGCTGGAATCTCAGTGTTGTTTGCTTATCAATGGTTGAGTAACAACTTTCAATAGACTGGACGTTGCCAAAATAACTCAAGCCATGCATTGGCTGGGAGTCAAAACCCAAGACAACTGCTCGGAAGGCAGCTATGCTAACCACTATTGCCCCAATGGTTAGTCCTTAAATACTTGTTTGCCTTGAAATTGTAAAGTCTAAAATAATCCACTGGACATTGGCTGCAATCTCTGGTTTATTTTGCTGATCAATAGTTAAATACCAGCAACTTAATCAGGTTATACCCCGCCAGACTGGACATTGCCTAAATACAGCAAGTCATGCATTGGCTGGGAACCGAACCCTAGTAAACTGCTTGGAAGGAAGCTATGCTAACCACTAAACCACCAATGCCATGTCATTGTATAACTTCTGCCTTAAATTTGTTTAATCTATAATACACCATGGGACATTGGCTGCTATCTCTGGGTTTTTTGCTGATCAATGCTTAAGTAGCAACTTTCAACAGACTGGACTATTCCAAAACAGTTTCACCATGCAATGGCGAGGTATCAATACTGGTCAACTTCTTGGAAGTCGGCTATACAATCCACTATACCAACAATGCTTGGTTAATGGTTTACTTTGACCTGGAAATTCAGAAAATGTTAACAAACTATTAAAAATGAGCTGAAATAAAAGTGTTGTTTGCTTATCAATGGTTGAGTAACAACTTTCAACAGACTGGACATTGCCAAAACAACTCAAGCCATGCATTGGCTGGGAATCGAACCCAGGTCAACTGCTTGGAAGGCAGCTATGCTAACCACTATACCACCAATGCCTGGTCATTTAATAAATGTCTGCCTTCAAATTTTAAAATGTATAATACACCCATTGGACATTGGCTGCTATCTCTGGGTTTTTTGCTGATCAATGCTTAAGTAGCAACTTTCAACAGACTGGACTATTCCAAAACAGTTTGACCATGCAATGGCTAGGTATCAATACCGGTCAACTTCTTGGAAGTCAGCTATGCAATCCACTATACCACCAATGCTTGGTTTTTGGTTTACTTTGACCTGGAAATTCAGAAAATGTAAACAAACTATTAAAAATGAGCTGAAATATAAGTGTTGTTTGCTTATCAATGGTTGAGTAACAACTTTCAACAAACTGGACATTGCCAAAACAACTCTAGCCATGCATTGACTGGGAATCGAACCCAGGTCAACTGCTTGGAAGGCAGCTATGCTAACCACTATCCCACCAATGCCTGGTCATTTAAAATATATCTGCCTTGAAATTTTAAAATGTATAATACACACATAGGACATTGTCTGCTATCTCTGGGTTTTTAGCTGATCAATGGTTAAGTAGCAACTTTCAACGGACTGGACAATTCAAAAACATTTTCACCATGCAATGGCGAGGTATCAATACTGGTCAACTTCTTAGAAGTCGGCTAGGCAATCCACTATACCACCAATGCTTGGTTTATAGTTTACTTTGACCTGGAAATTCAGAAAATGTAAACAAACCATTAACAATTAGCTGGAATCTCAGTGTTGTTTGCTTATCAATGGTTGAGTAACAACTTTCAATAGACTGGACGTTGCCAAAATAACTCAAGCCATGCATTGGCTGGGAGTCAAAACCCAAGACAACTGCTCGGAAGGCAGCTATGCTAACCACTATAGCCCCAATGGTTAGTCCTTAAATACTTGTTTGCCTTGAAATTGTAAAGTCTAAAATAAACCACTGGGCATTGGCTGCAATCTCTGGTTTATTTTGCTGATCAATTGTTAAATACCAGCAACTTAACCAGGTTATACCCCGCCAGACTGGACATTGCCTAAATACAGCAAGTCATGCATTGGCTGGGAACCGATCCCAGGTCAACTGCTTGGAAGGCCGCTATGCTAACCACTAAACCACCAATGCCATGTCATTGTATAACTTCTGCCTTAAATTTGTTTAATCTATTATATGCCATAGGACATTGGCTGCTATCTCCGGGGTTTTGCTGATCAATGCTTAAGTAGCAACTTTCAACAGACTGGACTATTCCAAAACAGTTTCACCATGCAATGGCTAGGTATCAATACCGGTCAATTTCTTGGAAGTCAGCTATGCAAACCACTATACCACCAATGCTTGGTTTATGGTTTACTTTGACCTGGAAATTCAGAAATTGTAAACAAACTATTAAAAATGAGCTGAAATATAAGTGTTGTTTGCTTATCAATGGTTGAGTAACAACTTTCAACAAACTGGACATTGCCAAAACAACTCTAGCCATGCATTGGCTGGGAATCGAACCCAGGTCAACTGCTTGGAAGGCAGCTATGCTAACCACTATACCACCAATGCCTGGTCGTTTAAAATATTTCTGCCTTGAAATTTTAAAATGTATAATACACCCATAGGACATTGTCTGCTATCTCTGGGTTTTTTGCTGATCAATGGTTAAGTAGCAACTTTCAACGGACTGGACAATTCCAAAACATTTTCACCATGCAATGGCGAGGTATCAATACTGGTCAACTTCTTAGAAGTCGGCTATGCAATCCACTATACCACCAATGCTTGTTTTATAGTTTACTTTGACCTGGAAATTCAGAAAATGTAAACAAACCATTAAAAATTAGCTGGAATCTCAGTGTTGTTTGCTTATCAATGGTTGAGTAACAACTTTCAATAGACTGGACGTTGCCAAAATAACTCAAGCCCTGCATTGGCGGGGAGTCAAAACCGGGTCTACTTCTTGGAAGGCAGCTATGCTAACCACTATAGCCCCAATGGTTAGTCCTTAAATACTTGTTTGCCTTGAAATTGTAAAGTCTAAAATAATCCACTGGACATTGGCTGCAATCTCTGGTTTATTTTGCTGATCAATAGTTAAAGAACAGCAACTTATCCAGGTTATACCCCGCCAGACTGGACATTGCCTAAATACAGCAAGTCATGCATTGGCTGGGAACCGAACCCAGGTCAACTGCTTGGAAGGAAGCTATGCTAAACACTAAACCACCAATGCCTGGTCATTTAAAATATATCTGCCTTGAAATTTTAAAATGTATAATACACACATAGGACATTGTCTGCTATCTCTGGGTTTTTTGCTGATCAATGGTTAAGTAGCAACTTTCAACGGACTGGACAATTCCAAAACATTTTCACCATGCAATGGCGAGGTATCAATACTGGTCAACTTCTTAGAAGTCGGCTATGCAATCCACTATACCACCAATGCTTGTTTTATAGTTTACTTTGACCTGGAAATTCAGAAAATGTAAACAAACCATTAAAAATTAGCTGGAATCTCAGTGTTGTTTGCTTATCAATGGTTGAGTAACAACTTTCAATAGACTGGACGTTGCCAAAATAACTCAAGCCCTGCATTGGCGGGGAGTCAAAACCGGGTCTACTTCTTGGAAGGCAGCTATGCTAACCACTATAGCCACAATGGTTAGTCCTTAAATACTTGTTTGCCTTGAAATTGTAAAGTCTAAATAATCCACTGGACATTGGCTGCAATCTCTGGTTTATTTTGCTGATCAATAGTTAAATAACAGCAACTTAACAAGGTTATACCCCGCCAGACTGGACATAGCCTAAATACAGCAAGTCATGCATTGGCTGGGAACCGATCCCAGGTCAACTGCTTGGAAGGCAGCTTTGCTAACCACTAAACCACCAATGCCATGTCATTGTATAACTTCTGCCTTAAATTTGTTTAATCTATAATACACCATGGGACATTGGCTGCTATCTCTGGGTTTTTTGCTGATCAATGCTTAAGTAGCAACTTTCAACAGACTGGACTATTCCAAAACAGTTTCACCATGCAATGGCGAGGTATCAATACTGGTCAACTTCTTGGAAGTCGGCTATACAATCCACTATACCAACAATGCTTGGTTAATGGTTTACTTTGACCTGGAAATTCAGAAAATGTAAACAAACTATTAAAAATGAGCTGAAATAAAAGTGTTGTTTGCTTATCAATGGTTGAATAACAACTTTCAACAGACTGGACATTGCCAAAACAACTCAAGCAATGCATTGGCTGGGAATCGAACCCAGGTCAACTGCTTGGAAGGCAGCTATGCTAACCACTATACCACCAATGCCTGGTCATTTAATAAATGTCTGCCTTGAAATTTTAAAATGTATAATACACCCATTGGACATTGGCTGCTATCTCTGGGTTTTTTGGTGATCAATGCTTAAGTAGCAACTTTCAACAGACTGGACTATTCCAAAACAGTTTCACCATGCAATGGCTAGGTATCAATACCGGTCAACTTCTTGGAAGTCAGCTATGCAATCCACTATACCACCAATGCTTGGTTTATGGTTTACTTTGACCTGGAAATTCAGAAAATGTAAACAAACTATTAAAAATGAGCTGAAATATAAGTGTTGTTTGCTTATCAATGGTTGAGTAACAACTTTCAACAAACTGGACATTGCCAAAACAAATCTAGCCATGCATTGGCTGGGAATCGAACCCAGGTCAACTGCTTGGAAGGCAGCTATGCTAACCACTATACCACCAATGCCTGGTCGTTTAAAATATTTCTGCCTTGAAATTTTAAAATGTATAATACACCCATAGGACATTGTCTGCTATCTCTGGGTTTTTTGCTGATCAATGGTTAAGTAGCAACTTTCAACGGACTGGACAATTCCAAAACATTTTCACCATGCAATGGCGAGGTATCAATACTGGTCAACTTCTTAGAAGTCGGCTATGCAATCCACTATACCACCAATGCTTGTTTTATAGTTTACTTTGACCTGGAAATTCAGAAAATGTAAACAAACCATTAAAAATTAGCTGGAATCTCAGTGTTGTTTGCTTATCAATGGTTGAGTAACAACTTTCAATAGACTGGACGTTGCCAAAATAACTCAAGCCCTGCATTGGCGGGGAGTCAAAACCGGGTCTACTTCTTGGAAGGCAGCTATGCTAACCACTATAGCCACAATGGTTAGTCCTTAAATACTTGTTTGCCTTGAAATTGTAAAGTCTAAATAATCCACTGGACATTGGCTGCAATCTCTGGTTTATTTTGCTGATCAATAGTTAAATAACAGCAACTTAACAAGGTTATACCCCGCCAGACTGGACATAGCCTAAAT
Organism: Nerophis lumbriciformis; assembly: GCF_033978685.3. Lineage (NCBI taxonomy): Eukaryota > Metazoa > Chordata > Actinopteri > Syngnathiformes > Syngnathidae > Nerophis > Nerophis lumbriciformis. The sequence goes on from NC_084581.2 coordinate 24,268,271, forward strand.
ACAGCAAGTCATGCATTGGCTGGGAACCGATCCCAGGTCAACTGCTTGGAAGGCAGCTTTGCTAACCACTAAACCACCAATGCCATGTCATTGTATAACTTCTGCCTTAAATTTGTTTAATCTATAATACACCATGGGACATTGGCTGCTATCTCTGGGTTTTTTGCTGATCAATGCTTAAGTAGCAACTTTCAACAGACTGGACTATTCCAAAACAGTTTCACCATGCAATGGCGAGGTATCAATACTGGTCAACTTCTTGGAAGTCGGCTATACAATCCACTATACCAACAATGCTTGGTTAATGGTTTACTTTGACCTGGAAATTCAGAAAATGTAAACAAACTATTAAAAATGAGCTGAAATAAAAGTGTTGTTTGCTTATCAATGGTTGAGTAACAACTTTCAACAGACTGGACATTGCCAAAACAACTCAAGCAATGCATTGGCTGGGAATCGAACCCAGGTCAACTGCTTGGAAGGCAGCTATGCTAACCACTATACCACCAATGCCTGGTCATTTAATAAATGTCTGCCTTGAAATTTTAAAATGTATAATACACCCATTGGACATTGGCTGCTATCTCTGGGTTTTTTGGTGATCAATGCTTAAGTAGCAACTTTCAACAGACTGGACTATTCCAAAACAGTTTCACCATGCAATGGCTAGGTATCAATACCGGTCAACTTCTTGGAAGTCAGCTATGCAATCCACTATACCACCAATGCTTGGTTTTTGGTTTACTTTGACCTGGAAATTCAGAAAATGTAAACAAACTATTAAAAATGAGCTGAAATATAAGTGTTGTTTGCTTATCAATGGTTGAGTTACAACTTTCAACAGACTGGACATTGCCAAAACAACTCGAGCCATGCATTGGCTGGGAATCGAACCCAGGTCAACTGCTTGGAAGGCAGCTATGCTAACCACTATACCACCAATGCCTGGTCGTTTAAAATATATCTGCCTTGAAATTTTAAAATGTATAATACACACATAGGACATTGTCTGCTATCTCTGGGTTTTTTGCTGATCAATGGTTAAGTAGCAACTTTCAACGGACTGAACAATTCCAAAACATTTTCACCATGCAATGGCGAGGTATCAATACTGGTCAACTTCTTAGAAGTCGGCTATACAATCCACTATACCACCAATGCTTGGTTTATAGTTTACTTTGACCTGGAAATTCAGAAAATGTAAACAAACCATTAACAATTAGCTGGAATCTCAGTGTTGTTTGCTTATCAATGGTTGAGTAACAACTTTCAATAGACTGGACGTTGCCAAAATAATTCAAGCCATGCATTGGCGGGGAGTCAAAACCCAAGACAACTGCTCGGAAGGCAGCTATGCTAACCACTCTAGCCCCAATGGTTAGTCCTTAAATACTTGTTTGCCTTGAAATTGTAAAGTCTAAAATAAACCACTGGGCATTGGCTGCAATCTCTGGTTTATTTTGCTGATCAATTGTTAAATACCAGCAACTTAACCAGGTTATACCCCGCCAGACTGGACATTGCCTAAATACAGCAAGTCATGCATTGGCTGGGAACAGAACCCAGGTCAACTGCTTGGAAGGCAGCTATGCTAACCACTAAACCACCAATGCCATGTCATTGTATAACTTCTGCCTTAAATTTGTTTAATCTATTATATGCCATAGGACATTGGCTGCTATCTCCGGGGTTTTGCTGATCAATGCTTAAGTAGCAACTTTCAACAGACTGGACTATTCCAAAACAGTTTCACCATGCAATGGCTAGGTATCAAAACCGGTCAACTTCTTGGAAGTCAGCTATGCAATCCACTATACCACCAATGCTTGGTTTATGGTTTACTTTGACCTGGAAATTCAGAAAATGTAAACAAACTATTAAAAATGAGCTGAAATATAAGTGTTGTTTGCTTATCAATGGTTGAGTAACAACTTTCAACAAACTGGACATTGCCAAAACAACTCTAGCCATGCATTGGCTGGGAATCGAACCCAGGTCAACTGCTTGGAAGGCAGCTATGCTAACCACTATACCACCAATGCCTGGTCGTTTAAAATATTTCTGCCTTGAAATTTTAAAATGTATAAAACACCCATAGGACATTGTCTGCTATCTCTGGGTTTTTTGCTGATCAATGGTTAAGTAGCAACTTTCAACGGACTGGACAATTCCAAAACATTTTCACCATGCAATGGCGAGGTATCAATACTGGTCAACTTCTTAGAAGTCGGCTATGCAATCCACTATACTACCAATGCTTGTTTTATAGTTTACTTTGACCTGGAAATTCAGAAAATGTAAACAAACCATTAAAAATTAGCTGGAATCTCAGTGTTGTTTGCTTATCAATGGTTGAGTAACAACTTTCAATAGACTGGACGTTGCCAAAATAACTCAAGCCCTGCATTGGCGGGGAGTCAAAACCGGATCAATCAATCAATCAATCAATCAATCTTTATTTATATAGCCCTAAATCACAAGTGTCTCAAAGGGCTGCACAAGCCACAACGACATCCTCGGTACAAAGCCCACATACGGGCAAGGAAAAACTCACCCCAGTGGGACGTTCGATGTGAATGACTATGAGAAACCTTGGAGAGGACCGCATATGTGGGTAACCCCCCCCCTCTAGGGGAGACCGAAAGCAATGGATGTCGAGTGGGTCTGACATAATATTGTGAGAGTCCAGTCCATAGTGGATCCAACATAATAGTAGTAAGAGTCCAGTCCATAGTGGGGCCAGCAGGACACCATCCCGAGCGGAGACGGGTCAGCAGCGCAGAGATGTTCCCAGCCGATGGATCTACTTCTTGGAAGGCAGCTATGCTAACCACTATAGCCACAATGGTTAGTCCTTAAATACTTGTTTGCCTTGAAATTGTAAAGTCTAAAATAATCCACTGGACATTGGCTGCAATCTCTGGTTTATTTTGCTGATCAATAGTTAAATAACAGCAACTTATCCAGGTTATACCCCGCCAGACTGGACATTGCCTAAATACAGCAAGTCATGCATTGGCTGGGAACCGAACCCAGGTCAACTGCTTGGAAGGAAGCTATGCTAACCACTAAACCACCAATGCCATGTCATTGTATAACTTCTGCCTTAAATTTGTTTAATCTATAATACACCATGGGACATTGGCTGCTATCTCTGGGTTTTTTGCTGATCAATGCTTAAGTAGCAACTTTCAACAGACTGGACTATTCCAAAACAGTTTCACCATGCAATGGCGAGGTATCAATACTGGTCAACTTCTTGGAAGTCGGCTATACAATCCACTATACCAACAATGCTTGGTTAATGGTTTACTTTGACCTGGAAATTCAGAAAATGTAAACAAACTATTAAAAATTAGCTGAAATATAAGTGTTGTTTGCTTATCAATGGTTGAGTTACAACTTTCAACAGACTGGACATTGCCAAAACAACTCAAGCCATGCATTGGCTGGGAATCGAACCCAGGTCAACTGCTTGGAAGGCAGCTATGCTAACCACTATACCACCAATGCCTGGTCATTTAAAATATATCTGCCTTGAAATTTTAAAATGTATAATACACACATAGGACATTGTCTGCTATCTCTGGGTTTTTTGCTGATCAATGGTTAAGTAGCAACTTTCAACGGACTGGACAATTCAAAAACATTTTCACCATGCAATGGCGAGGTATCAATACTGGTCAACTTCTTAGAAGTCGGCTAGGCAATCCACTATACCACCAATGCTTGGTTTATAGTTTACTTTGACCTGGAAATTCAGAATATGTAAACAAACCATTAACAATTAGCTGGAATCTCAGTGTTGTTTGCTTATCAATGGTTGAGTAACAACTTTCAATAGACTGGACGTTGCCAAAATAACTCAAGCCATGCATTGGCTGGGAGTCAAAACCCAAGACAACGGCTCGGAAGGCAGCTATGCTAACCACTATAGCCCCAATGGTTAGTCCTTAAATACTTGTTTGCCTTGAAATTGTAAAGTCTAAAATAAACCACTGGGCATTGGCTGCAATCTCTGGTTTATTTTGCTGATCAATTGTTAAATACCAGCAACTTAACCAGGTTATACCCCGCCAGACTGGACATTGCCTAAATACAGCAAGTCATGCAATGGCTGGGAACCGAACCCAGGTCAACTGCTTGGAAGGCAGCTATGCTAACCACTAAACCACCAATGCCATGTCATTGTATAACTTCTGCCTTAAATTTGTTTAATCTATTATATGCCATAGGACATTGGCTGCTATCTCCGGGGTTTTGCTGATCAATGCTTAAGTAGCAACTTTCAACAGACTGGACTATTCCAAAACAGTTTCACCATGCAATGGCTAGGTATCAATACCGGTCAACTTCTTGGAAGTCAGCTATGCAATCCACTATACCACCAATGCTTGGTTTATGGTTTACTTTGACCTGGAAATTCAGAAATTGTAAACAAACTATTAAAAATGAGCTGAAATATAAGTGTTGTTTGCTTATCAATGGTTGAGTAACAACTTTCAACAAACTGGACATTGCCAAAACAACTCTAGCCATGCATTGGCTGGGAATCGAACCCAGGTCAACTGCTTGGAAGGCAGCTATGCTAACCACTATACCACCAATGCCTGGTCGTTTAAAATATTTCTGCCTTGAAATTTTAAAATGTATAATACACCCATAGGACATTGTCTGCTATCTCTGGGTTTTTTGCTGATCAATGGTTAAGTAGCAACTTTCAACGGACTGGACAATTCCAAAACATTTTCACCATGCAATGGCGAGGTATCAATACTGGTCAACTTCTTAGAAGTCGGCTATGCAATCCACTATACCACCAATGCTTGTTTTATAGTTTACTTTGACCTGGAAATTCAGAAAATGTAAACAAACCATTAAAAATTAGCTGGAATCTCAGTGTTGTTTGCTTATCAATGGTTGAGTAACAACTTTCAATAGACTGGACGTTGCCAAAATAACTCAAGCCCTGCATTGGCGGGGAGTCAAAACCGGGTCTACTTCTTGGAAGGCAGCTATGCTAACCACTATAGCCCCAATGGTTAGTCCTTAAATACTTGTTTGCCTTGAAATTGTAAAGTCTAAAATAATCCACTGGACATTGGCTGCAATCTCTGGTTTATTTTGCTGATCAATAGTTAAAGAACAGCAACTTATCCAGGTTATACCCCGCCAGACTGGACATTGCCTAAATACAGCAAGTCATGCATTGGCTGGGAACCGAACCCAGGTCAACTGCTTGGAAGGAAGCTATGCTAAACACTAAACCACCAATGCCTGGTCATTTAAAATATATCTGCCTTGAAATTTTAAAATGTATAATACACACATAGGACATTGTCTGCTATCTCTGGGTTTTTTGCTGATCAATGGTTAAGTAGCAACTTTCAACGGACTGGACAATTCAAAAACATTTTCACCATGCAATGGCGAGGTATCAATACTGGTCAACTTCTTAGAAGTCGGCTAGGCAATCCACTATACCACCAATGCTTGGTTTATAGTTTACTTTGACCTGGAAATTCAGAATATGTAAACAAACCATTAACAATTAGCTGGAATCTCAGTGTTGTTTGCTTATCAATGGTTGAGTAACAACTTTCAATAGACTGGACGTTGCCAAAATAACTCAAGCCATGCATTGGCTGGGAGTCAAAACCCAAGACAACTGCTCGGAAGGCAGCTATGCTAACCACTATAGCCCCAATGGTTAGTCGTTAAATACTTGTTTGCCTTGAAATTGTAAAGTCTAAAATAAACCACTGGGCATTGGCTGCAATCTCTGGTTAATTTTGCTGATCAATTGTTAAATACCAGCAACTTAACCAGGTTATACCCCGCCAGACTGGACATTGCCTAAATACAGCAAGTCATGCATTGGCTGGGAACCGAACCCAGGTCAACTGCTTGGAAGGCCGCTATGCTAACCACTAAACCACCAATGCCATGTCATTGTATAACTTCTACTTTAAATTTGTTTAATCTATTATATGCCATAGGACATTGGCTGCTATCTCCGGGGTTTTGCTGATCAATGCTTAAGTAGCAACTTTCAACAGACTGGACTATTCCAAAACAGTTTCACCATGCAATGGCTAGGTATCAATACCGGTCAATTTCTTGGAAGTCAGCTATGCAAACCACTATACCACCAATGCTTGGTTTATGGTTTACTTTGACCTGGAAATTCAGAAAATGTAAACAAACTATTAAAAATGAGCTGAAATATAAGTGTTGTTTGCTTATCAATGGTTGAGTAACAACTTTCAACAAACTGGACATTGCCAAAACAACTCTAGCCATGCATTGGCTGGGAATCGAACCCAGGTCAACTGCTTGGAAGGCAGCTATGCTAACCACTATACCACCAATGCCTGGTCGTTTAAAATATTTCTGCCTTGAAATTTTAAAATGTATAATACACCCATAGGACATTGGCTGCTATCTCTGGGTTTTTTGGTGATCAATGGTTAAGTAGCAACTTTCAACAGACTGGACTATTCCAAAACAGTTTCACCATGCAATGGCTAGGTATCAATACCGGTCAACTTCTTGGAAGTCAGCTATGCAATCCACTATACCACCAATGCTTGGTTTTTGGTTTACTTTGACCTGGAAATTCAGAAAATGTAAACAAACTATTAAAAATGAGCTGAAATATAAGTGTTGTTTGCTTATCAATGGTTGAGTAACAACTTTCAACAGACTGGACATTGCCAAAACAACTCTAGCCATGCATTGGCTGGGAATCAAACCCAGGTCAACTGCTTGGAAGGTAGCTATGCTAACCACTATACTACCAATGCCTGGTCATTTAAGACAATACTGCCTTGAAATTTTAAAATGTATAAAACACCATAGGACATTGTTTGCTATCGCTGGGTTTTTTGCTGATCAATGGTTAAGTAGCAACTTTCAACGGACTGGACAATTCCAAAACATTTTCACCATGCAATGGCGAGGTATCAATACTTGTCAACTTCTTAGAAGTCGGCTATGCAATCCACTATACCACCAATGCTTGTTTTATAGTTTGCTTTGACCTGGAAATTCAGAAAATGTAAACAAACCATTAAAAATTAGCTGGAATCTCAGTGTTGTTTGCTTATCAATGGTTGAGTAACAACTTTCAATAGACTGGACGTTGCCAAAATAACTCAAGCCCTGCATTGGCGGGGAGTCAAAACCGGGTCTACTTCTTGGAAGGCAGCTATGCTAACCACTATAGCCCCAATGGTTAGTCCTTAAATACTTGTTTGCCTTGAAATTGTAAAGTCTAAAATAATCCACTGGACATTGGCTGCAATCTCTGGTTTATTTTGCTGATCAATAGTTAAAGAACAGCAACTTATCCAGGTTATACCCCGCCAGACTGGACATTGCCTAAATACAGCAAGTCATGCATTGGCTGGGAACCGAACCCAGGTCAACTGCTTGGAAGGAAGCTATGCTAAACACTAAACCACCAATGCCTGGTCATTTAAAATATATCTGCCTTGAAATTTTAAAATGTATAATACACACATAGGACATTGTCTGCTATCTCTGGGTTTTTTGCTGATCAATGGTTAAGTAGCAACTTTCAACGGACTGGACAATTCAAAAACATTTTCACCATGCAATGGCGAGGTATCAATACTGGTCAACTTCTTAGAAGTCGGCTAGGCAATCCACTATACCACCAATGCTTGGTTTATAGTTTACTTTGACCTGGAAATTCAGACTATGTAAACAAACCATTAACAATTAGCTGGAATCTCAGTGTTGTTTGCTTATCAATGGTTGAGTAACAACTTTCAATAGACTGGACGTTGCCAAAATAACTCAAGCCATGCATTGGCTGGGAGTCAAAACCCAAGACAACTGCTCGGAAGGCAGCTATGCTAACCACTATAGCCCCAATGGTTAGTCCTTAAATACTTGTTTGCCTTGAAATTGTAAAGTCTAAAATAAACCACTGGGCATTGGCTGCAATCTCTGGTTAATTTTGCTGATCAATTGTTAAATACCAGCAACTTAACCAGGTTATACCCCGCCAGACTGGACATTGCCTAAATACAGCAAGTCATGCATTGGCTGGGAACCGAACCCAGGTCAACTGCTTGGAAGGCCGCTATGCTAACCACTAAACCACCAATGCCATGTCATTGTATAACTTCTACTTTAAATTTGTTTAATCTATTATATGCCATAGGACATTGGCTGCTATCTCCGGGGTTTTGCTGATCAATGCTTAAGTAGCAACTTTCAACAGACTGGACTATTCCAAAACAGTTTCACCATGCAATGCCTAGGTATCAATACCGGTCAATTTCTTGGAAGTCAGCTATGCAAACCACTATACCACCAATGCTTGGTTTATGGTTTACTTTGACCTGGAAATTCAGAAAATGTAAACAAACTATTAAAAATGAGCTGAAATATAAGTGTTGTTTGCTTATCAATGGTTGAGTAACAACTTTCAACAAACTGGACATTGCCAAAACAACTCTAGCCATGCATTGGCTGGGAATCGAACCCAGGTCAACTGCTTGGAAGGCAGCTATGCTAACCACTATACCACCAATGCCTGGTCGTTTAAAATATTTCTGCCTTGAAATTTTAAAATGTATAATACACCCATAGGACATTGTCTGCTATCTCTGGGTTTTTTGCTGATCAATGGTTAAGTAGCAACTTTCAACGGACTGGACAATTCCAAAACATTTTCACCATGCAATGGCGAGGTATCAATACTGGTCAACTTCTTAGAAGTCGGCTATGCAATCCACTATACCACCAATGCTTGTTTTATAGTTTACTTTGACCTGGAAATTCAGAAAATGTAAACAAACCATTAAAAATTAGCTGGAATCTCAGTGTTGTTTGCTTATCAATGGTTGAGTAACAACTTTCAATAGACTGGACGTTGCCAAAATAACTCAAGCCCTGCATTGGCGGGGAGTCAAAACCGGGTCTACTTCTTGGAAGGCAGCTATGCTAACCACTATAGCCACAATGGTTAGTCCTTAAATACTTGTTTGCCTTGAAATTGTAAAGTCTAAATAATCCACTGGACATTGGCTGCAATCTCTGGTTTATTTTGCTGATCAATAGTTAAATACCAGCAACTTAACAAGGTTATACCCCGCCAGACTGGACATTGCCTAAATACAGCAAGTCATGCATTGGCTGGGAACCGATCCCAGGTCAACTGCTTGGAAGGCAGCTTTGCTAACCACTAAACCACCAATGCCATGTCATTGTATAACTTCTGCCTTAAATTTGTTTAATCTATAATACACCATGGGACATTGGCTGCTATCTCTGGGTTTTTTGCTGATCAATGCTTAAGTAGCAACTTTCAACAGACTGGACTATTCCAAAACAGTTTCACCATGCAATGGCGAGGTATCAATACTGGTCAACTTCTTGGAAGTCGGCTATACAATCCACTATACCAACAATGCTTGGTTAATGGTTTACTTTGACCTGGAAATTCAGAAAATGTAAACAAACTATTAAAAATGAGCTGAAATAAAAGTGTTGTTTGCTTATCAATGGTTGAGTAACAACTTTCAACAGACTGGACATTGCCAAAACAACTCAAGCAATGCATTGGCTGGGAATCGAACCCAGGTCAACTGCTTGGAAGGCAGCTATGCTAACCACTATACCACCAATGCCTGGTCATTTAATAAATGTCTGCCTTGAAATTTTAAAATGTATAATACACCCATTGGACATTGGCTGCTATCTCTGGGTTTTTTGGTAATCAATGCTTAAGTAGCAACTTTCAACAGACTGGACAATTCCAAAACAGTTTCACCATGCAATGGCTAGGTATCAATACCGGTCAACTTCTTGGAAGTCAGCTATGCAATCCACTATACCACCAATGCTTGGTTTTTGGTTTACTTTGACCTGGAAATTCAGAAAATGTAAACAAACTATTAAAAATGAGCTGAAATATAAGTGTTGTTTGCTTATCAATGGTTGAGTAACAACTTTCAACAGACTGGACATTGCCAAAACAACTCTAGCCATGCATTGGCTGGGAATCAAACCCAGGTCAACTGCTTGGAAGGTAGCTATGCTAACCACTATACTACCAATGCCTGGTCATTTAAGACAATACTGCCTTGAAATTTTAAAATGTATAAAACACCATAGGACATTGTTTGCTATCGCTGGGTTTTTTGCTGATCAATGGTTAAGTAGCAACTTTCAACGGACTGGACAATTCCAAAACATTTTCACCATGCAATGGCGAGGTATCAATACTTGTCAACTTCTTAGAAGTCGGCTATGCAATCCACTATACCACCAATGCTTGTTTTATAGTTTGCTTTGACCTGGAAATTCAGAAAATGTAAACAAACCATTAAAAATTAGCTGGAATCTCAGTGTTGTTTGCTTATCAATGGTTGAGTAACAACTTTCAATAGACTGGACGTTGCCAAAATAACTCAAGCCCTGCATTGGCTGGGAGTCAAAACCGGGTCTACGTCTTGGAAGGCAGCTATGCTAACCACTATAGCCCCAATGGTTAGTCCTTGAATACTTGTTTGCCTTGAAATTGTAAAGTCTATAATAAACCACTGGACATTGGCTGCAATCTCTGGTTTAATTTGCTGATCAATAGTTAAATAACAGCAACTTATCCAGGTTATACCCCGCCAGACTGGACATTGCCTAAATACAGCAAGTCGTGCATTGACTGGGAATCGAGCCCAGGTCAACTGCTTGGAAGGCAGCTATGCTAACCACTATACCACCAACGCCATGTCACTGCATAACTTCTGCCTTAAATTTGTTTAATCTATTATATACCATAGGACATTGGCTGCTATCTCCGGGGTTTTTGCTGATCAATGCTTAAGTAGCAACTTTCAACAGACTGGACTATTCCAAAACAGTTTCACCATGCAATGGCGAGGTATCAATACTGGTCAACTTCTTGGAAGTCGGCTATGCAATCCACTATACCACCAATGCTTGGTTTATGGTTTACTTTGACCTGGAAATTCAGAAAATGTAAACACACTATTAAAAATGAGCTGAAATATAAGTGTTGTTTGCTTATCAATGGTTGAGTAACAACTTTCAACAGACTGGACATTGCCAAAACAAATCAAGCCATGCATTGGCTGGGAATCGAACCCAGGTCAACAGCTTGGAAGGCAGCTATGCTAACCACTATACCACCAATGCCTGGTTGTTTAAAAATTTTCTGCCTTGAAATTTTATAATGTATAATACACCCATAGGACATTGTCTGCTATCTCTGGTGTTTTTTGCTGATCAATGGTTAAGTAGCAACTTTCAACGGACTGGACAATTCCAAAACATTTTCACCATGCAATGGCGAGGTATCAATACTGGTCAACTTCTTAGAAGTCGGCTAGGCAATCCACTATACCACCAATGCATGGTTTATAGTTTACTTTGACCTGGAAATTCAGAAAATGTAAACAAACCATTAACAACTAGCTGGAATCTCAGTGTTGTTTGCTTATCAATGGTTGAGTAACAACTTTCAATAGACTGGACGTTGCCAAAATAACTCAAGCCATGCATTGGCTGGGAGTCAAAACCCAAGTCAACTGCTCGGAAGGCAGCTATGCTAACCACTATAGCCCCAATGGTTAGTCCTTAAATACTTGTTTGCCTTGAAATTGTAAAGTCTAAAATAAACCACTGGGCATTGGCTGCTATCTCCGGGGTTTTGCTGATCAATGCTTAAGTAGCAACTTTCAACAGACTGGACTATTCCAAAACAGTTTCACCATGCAATGGCTAGGTATCAATACCGGCCAACTTCTCTATGCAATCCACTATACCACCAATGCTTGGTTTATGGTTTACTTTGACCTGGAAATTCTGAAAATGTAAACAAACTATTAAAAATGAGCTGAAATATAAGTGTTGTTTGCTTATCAATGGTTGAGTAACAACTTTCAACGGACTGGACAATGCCAAAAAAACTCAAACCATGCATTTGCTGGGAATCGAACCCAGGTCAACTGCTTGGAAGGCAGCTATGCTAACTACTATACCACCAATGCCTGGTTGTTTACAAAATTCCTGCCTTGAAATTTTAAAATGTATAATACACCCATAGGACATTGTCTGCTATCTCTGGGTTTTTTGCTGATCAACGGTTAAGTAGCAACTTTCAACGGACTGGACAATTCCAAAACATTTTCACCATGCAATGGCGAGGTATCAATACTGGTCAACTTCTTAGAAGTCGGCTAGGCAATCCACTATACCACCAATGCTTGGTTTATAGTTTACTTTGACCTGGAAATTCAGAAAATGTAAACAAACCATTAACAATTAGCTGGAATCTCAGTGTTGTTTGCTTATCAATGGTTGAGTAACAACTTTCAATACACTGGACGTAGCCAAAATAACTCAAGCCATGCATTGGCTGGGAGTCAAAACCCAAGACAACTGCTCGGAAGGCAGCTATGCTAACCACTATAGCCCCAATAGTTAGTCCTTAAACACTTGTTTGCCTTGAAATTGTAAAGTCTAAAATAAACCACTGGGCATTGGCTGCAATCTCTGGTTTATTTTGCTGATCAATAGTTAAATACCAGCAACTTAACCAGGTTATACCCCGCCAGACTGGACATTGCCTAAATACAGCAAATCATGCATTGGCTGGGAACCGAACACAGGTCAACTGCTTGGAAGGAAGCTATGCTAACCACTAAACCCATGTCATTGTATAACTTCTGCCTTAAATGTGTTTAATCTATAATACACCATGGGACATTGGCTGCTATCTCTGGGTTTTTTGCTGATCAATGCTTAAGTAGCAACTTTGAACAGACTGGACTATTTCAAAACAGTTTCACCATGCAATGGCTAGGTATCAATACCCGTCAACTTCTTGGAAGTCAGCTATGCAATCCACTATACCAACAATGCTTTGTTAATGGTTTACTTTGACCTGGAATTTCAGAAAATGTAAACAAACTATTAAAAATGAGCTGAAATATAAGTGTTGTTTGCTTATCAATGGTTGAGTAACAACTTTCAACAGACTGGACATTGCCAAAACAACTCAAGCCATGCATTGGCTGGGAATCGAACCCAGGTCAACTGTTTGGAAGTAAGCTATGCTAACCACTATTCCACCAATGCCTGGTCATTTAATAAATATCTGCCTTGAAATTTTAAAATGTATAATACACCCATAGTACCTTGTCTGCTATCGCTGGGTTTTTGGCTGATCGATGGTTAAGTAGCAACTTTCAACGGACTGGACAATACCAAAACATTTTCACCATGCAATGGCGAGGTAGCAATACTGGTCAACTTCTTAGAAGTCGGCTATGCAATCCACTATACCACCAATGCTTGGTTTATAGTTTACTTTGACCTGGAAATTCAGAAAATGTAAACAAACTATTAAAAATGAGCTGAAATATAAGTGTTGTTTGCTTATCAATGGTTGAGTTACAACTTTCAACAGACTGGACATTGCCAAAACAACTCGAGCCATGCATTGGCTGGGAATCGAACCCAGGTCAACTGCTTGGAAGTAAGCTATGCTAACCACTATACCACCAATGCCTGGTCATTTAATAAATGTCTGCCTTGAAATTTTAAAATGTATAATACACCCATAGTACATTGGCTGCTATCTCTGGGTTTTTTGCTGATCAATGCTTAAGTAGCAACTTTCAACAGACTGGACTATTCCAAAACAGTTTCACCATGCAATGGCTAGGTATCAATACCGGTCAACTTCTTGGAAGTCAGCTATGCAATCCACTATACCACCAATGCTTGGTTTATGGTTTACTTTGACCTGGAAATTCAGAAAATGTAAACAAACTATTAAAAATGAGCTGAAATATAAGTGTTGTTTGCTTATCAATGGTTGAGTAACAACTTTCAACAAACTGGACATTGCCAAAACAACTCTAGCCATGCATTGGCTGGGAATCGAACCCAGGTCAACTGCTTGGAAGTAAGCTATGCTAACCACTATACCACCAATGCCTAGTCGTTTAAAAAATTTCTGCCTTAAAATTTTAAAATGTATAATACACCCATAGGACATTGTCTGCTATCTTTGGGTTTTTTGCTGATCAATGGTTAAATAGCAACTTTCAACGGACTGGACAATTCCAAAACATTTTCACCATGCAATGGCGAGGTATCAATACTGGTCAACTTCTTAGAAGTCGGCTATGCAATCCACTATACCACCAATGCTTGTTTTATAGTTTACTTTGTCCTGGAAATTCAGAAAATGTAAACAAACCATTAAAAATTAACTGGAATCTCAGTGTTGTTTGCTTATCAATGGTTGAGTAACAACTTTCAATAGACTGGACGTTGCCAAAATAACTCAAGCCCTGCATTGGCTGGGAGTCAAAACCGGGTCTACTTCTTGGAAGGCAGCTATGCTAACCACTATAGCCCCAATGGTTAGTCCTTAAATACTTGTTTGCCTTGAAATTGTAAAGTCTAAAATAATCCACTGGACATTGGCTGCAATCTCTGGTTTATTTTGCCGATCAATAGTTAAATAACAGCAACTTATCTAGGTTGTACCCCGCCAGACTGGACATTGCCTAAATACAGCAAGTCATGCATTGGCTGGGAATCGAACCCACGTCAGCTGCTTGGAAGGCAGCTATGCTAACCACTATACCACCAATGCCATGTCATTGTATAACTTCTGCCTTAAATTTTTTTAATCTATTATATGCCATAGGACATTGGCTGCTATCTCCGGGGTTTTGCTGATCAATGCTTAAGTAGCAACTTTCAACAGACTGGACTATTCCACTGCGATGAGGTGGCGACTTGTCCAGGGTGGACCCCGCCTTCCGCCCGATTGTAGCTGAGATAGGCTCCAGCGCCGCCCGCGACCCCAAAGGGAATAAGCGGTAGAAAATGGATGGATGGATGGACTATTCCAAAACATTTTCACCATGCAATGGCGAGGTATCAATACTTGTCAACTTCTTAGAAGTCGGCTATGCAATCCACTTTACCACCAATGCTTGTTTTATAGTTTACTTTGACCTGGAAATTCAGAAAATGTAAACAAACCATTAAAAATTAGCTGGAATCTCAGTGTTGTTTGCTTATCAATGGTTGAGTAACAACTTTCAATAGACTGGACGTTGCCAAAATAACTCAAGCCCTGCATTGGCTGGGAGTCAAAACCGGGTCTACTTCTTGGAAGGCAGCTATGCTAACCACTATAGCCCCAATGGTTAGTCCTTAAATACTTGTTTGCCTTGAAATTGTAAAGTCTAAAATAAACCACTGGACATTGGCTGCAATCTCTGGTTTATTTTGCTGATCAATAGTTAAATAACAGCAACTTATCCAGGTTATACCCCGCCAGACTGGACATTGCCTAAATACAGCAAGTCATGCATTGACTGGGAATCGAACCCAGGTCAACTGCTTGGAAGGTAGCTATGCTAACCACTATACCACCAATGCCTGGTTGTTTAAAAATTTTCTCCCTTGAAATTTTAAAATGTATAATACACCCATAGGACATTGTCTGCTATCTCTGGTGTTTTTTGCTTATCAATGGTTAAGTAGCAACTTTCAACGGACTGGAAAATTCTAAAACATTTTCACCATGCAATGGCGAGGTATCAATACTGGTCAACTTCTTAGAAGTCGGCTAGGCAATCCACTATACCACCAATGCTTGGTTTATAGTTTACTTTGACCTGGAAATTCAGAAAATGTAAACAAACCATTAACAACTAGCTGGAATCTCAGTGTTGTTTGCTTATCAATGGTTGAGTAACAACTTTCAATAGACTGGACGTTGCCAAAATAACTCAAGCCATGCATTGGCTGGGAGTCAAAACCCAAGTCAACTGCTCGGAAGGCAGCTATGCTAACCACTATAGCCCCAATGGTTAGTCCTTAAATACTTGTTTGCCTTGAAATTGTAAAGTCTAAAATAAACCACTGGGCATTGGCTGCTATCTCCGGGGTTTTGCTGATCATTGCTTAAGTAGCAACTTTCAACAGACTGGACTATTCCAAAACAGTTTCACCATGCAATGGCTAGGTATCAATACCGGTCAACTTCTTGGAAGTTGGCTATGCAATCCACTATACCACCAATGCTTGGTTTATGGTTTACTTTGACCTGGAAATTCTGAAAATGTAAACAAACTATTAAAAATGAGCTGAAATATAAGTGTTGTTTGCTTATCAATGGTTGAGTAACAACTTTCAACGGACTGGACAATGCCAAAACAACTCAATCCATGCATTGGCTGGGAATCGAACCCAGGTCAACTGCTTGGAAGGCAGCTATGCTAACTACTATACCACCAATGCCTGGTTGTTTACAAAATTCCTGCCTTGAAATTTTAAAATGTATAATACACCCATAGGACATTGTCTGCTATCTCTGGGTTTTTTGCTGATCAACGGTTAAGTAGCAACTTTCAACGGACTGGACAATTCCAAAACATTTTCACCATGCAATGGCGAGGTATCAATACTGGTCAACTTCTTAGAAGTCGGCTAGGCAATCCACTATACCACCAATGCTTGGTTTATAGTTTACTTTGACCTGGAAATTCAGAAAATGTAAACAAACCATTAACAATTAGCTGGAATCTCAGTGTTGTTTGCTTATCAATGGTTGAGTAACAACTTTCAATAGACTGGACGTTGCCAAAATAACTCAAGCCATGCATTGGCTGGGAGTCAAAACCCAAGACAACTGCTCGGAAGTCAGCTATGCTAACCACTATAGCCCCAATGGTTAGTCCTTAAACACTTGTTTGCCTTGAAATTGTAAAGTCTAAAATAAACCACTGGGCATTGGCTGCAATCTCTGGTTTATTTTGCTGATCAATAGTTAAATACCAGCAACTTAACCAGGTTATACCCCGCCAGACTGGACATTGCCTAAATACAGCAAATCATGCATTGGCTGGGAACCGAACACAGGTCAACTGCTTGGAAGGAAGCTATGCTAACCACTAAACCCATGTCATTGTATAACTTCTGCCTTAAATTTGTTTAATCTATAATACACCATGGGACATTGGCTGCTATCTCTGGGTTTTTTGCTGATCAATGCTTAAGTAGCAACTTTCAACAGACTGGACTATTCCAAAACAGTTTCACCATGCAATGGCGAGGTATCAATACTGGTCAACTTCTTGGAAGTCGGCTATACAATCCACTATACCAACAATGCTTGGTTAATGGTTTACTGTGACCTGGAAATTCAGAAAATGTAAACAAACTATTAAAAATGAGCTGATATATAAGTGTTGTTTGCTTATCAATGGTTGAGTAACAACTTTCAACAGACTGGACATTGCCAAAACAGCTGAAGCCATGCATTGGCTGGGAATCGAACCCAGGTCAACTGCTTGGAAGGCAGCTATGCTAACCACTATACCACCAATGCCATGTTCTTGAATAACTTCTGCCTTAATTTTTTTTAATCTATAATACACCATAGGACATTGGCTGCTATCTCTGGGTTTTTTGCTGATCAATGCTTAAGTAGCAACTTTCAACAGACTAGACTATTCCAAAACAGTTTCACCATGGCTAGGTATCAATACCGGTCAACTTCTTGGAAGTCGGCTATGCAATCCACAGCAACTTGTCCAGGGTATACCCCGCTTTCCACCCTTCTGTAGCTGAGATAGGCTCCAGCAACCCCCACGACCTGGAAAGGGACAAGCAGTTGTAAATGAACCTAGTACTCAAGCCATGCATTAGCTTGGAATCAAACCCAGGTCAACTGCTTGGAAGGCAGCTATGCTAGCAACTAAAACACCAATGCTTAGTTATTGGATAACTTTTGCTTTGAAATTTTGAAAACTGAAATAAACCATTAAAACTTAGTTATAATCTCAAAGTTGGTGTCAAAGCCCGGTTAACTTTTATCAAGTCAGCTTTGCAATCCACTATACCGCCAATGCCTTGTTTACGTTTAACTTTGACCTAAAAAATTCAGATAATGGAAATAAACTATTAAAAAAGAGCTGGAATCTCTGTGTTGATACCACCAACGGATAGTCCTTAAATACTTGTTTGCCTTGAAATTCTAAAGTCTACAATAAACCATTGGAAATTGGCTACAATCTCTAATTTATTCTGCTGATCAATAGTTAAATAAATGCAACTTGTCCAGGTTATACCCCGCCTTCCACCCATGAGCAGCTGAGATAGGCTCCAGCACCCCCTGGCACCCTGAAAGGGACAAGCAGTAGAAAATGAATCAAGTACTCAAGCCAAGCATTGGCTGGGAATCAAACCCAGGTCAATTGCTTGGAAGGCAGCTATGCTAGCCACTATACCACCAATGCTTAAACCTTGGCTAACTTTTGCCTTGAAATTCTAAAAGCTAAAATATGTTAGCGGTACATTAGGATTTTAACTTGAAAGTATTAGTACAACCTTTCACTGTACAACTCAAAACATGGCCTTTTGCAACATGTTCTTTCAAGTGAGCTATTAAAAATTAGCCTTATATGCTCCGTGTCTGTTAAAATGTTGCTTGCAACCAATTCCAACACACTTAAACACACAGCTTGGTTCATTTCGATGCAGTTTACAATGAAACACATACACAGTAATTTAGGTTATCTACTGTTTCTTGGTTTGCATGAATCCACTGCATTTACTACTGTGATAAACCATTTTTGATTTTACTGTATTTTACTCTTGCTATTTAACAATTGCTTGATGTAGTTTTTACTGTTATTTTTACAGTGTAGCTTATGCAGCTATTGACATAATGTACTAAGCCGGTGAGCTGCTGCATTGCCTCTGATTTGGTGAAAGTTTGTGCCTGATTGTAAATCATGCCTCAAACTTGTATAATAGAAGGTTGTGGTCATAAACCGAGAAGTTGGTCAACTTTTGAATTTAATTTAGCCCTGGAGGCATTGCTAGGAAGAGACTAGATTTGACTAGATCTGACCAATCTAAGTCTATGAGCATGAACTGATAAAGACTACTTGGATGAGAGGGGCAACGTCTTCTAAGACAAACTGAACAGTCCAGTTGTGATTGATTGATTGTCTTGAAAATACAATGACCTGGATAAATGACAATATTCATAGACATTGCAAGGAAGACGCAAAAAGATGCTTGTTTTCTCAAGGAATTTTGATTTTTTTTTTTTTTAACTCAGTGAGGATTATGCTGAATTTGTCATCTCAGCGGGAAACACAAGTATTGAGAGCACACATTCTACAGTGATTGTTTTATCATGTTTTTAGTGTTTATTTTGTGTTGCTTGCTGCTACATGATGCTTATAGTGCGTCACTATAGCTGGATCTGCTTATCACTCAGCTTTTAAAACGTGTAACTCATCCTCTGTGTATTCAGGCTCAAAAATATAAGGTTCTGGATCATCATTTGTCCCAAAGTAGTCTCTGCCTTAATGACTAATAGTTGTATTTTCTTAAAGAAAATACCGAACGTTGTGATGCGTCTGTGAAATCAATGTGTCACTGTAATACCTAAAATTACCAAAATACGGTAATTATTACATGTTATTATTAATGAGCCTGTTGTATGTTACTACACTACATATACACTTACAGCATGTATATAATACGATGATGGAGGTTTTTGGTTGCTTTTTAGAGGGGTTATTAGGCGGAATAGAGCAAATCCCTGTTAGCTACATTGTTAGTCATGTAGTAGGAGTCATATATTACAAATTAGACTGCATAAAAAAGAGAAGAGCATGTGTGTTCTTGTGTCACAAGGATTGTGATTAGAGATGTCCGATAATATCGGCCGATAAATGCGTTAAAATGTAATATCGGAAATTATCGGTATTGTTTTTTTATTATCGGTATCGTTTTTTTTAATATATATATTTATTTATTTTTTTATTTTTATTAAATCAACATAAAAAACACAAGATACTCTTACAATTAGTGCACCAGCCCAAAAAACCTTCCTTCCCATTTACACTCATTCACACTCATTCACACAAAAGGGTTGTTTCTTTCTGTTATTAATATTCTGGTTCCTACATTATATATCAATATATATCAATACAGTCTGCAAGGGATACAGTCCGTAAGCACACATGATTGTGCGTGCTACTGGTCCACTAATAGTACTAATCTTTAACAGTTAATTTTACAAATTTTCATTAATTACTAGTTTCTTTGTAACTGTTTTTATATTGTTTTACTTTATTTTTTATTCAAGAAAATGTTTTTAATTTATTTATCTTATTTTATTTATTTATTTATTTTTTAAAAGTACCTTATCTTCACCATACCTGGTTGTCCAAATTAGGCATAATAATGTGTTAATTCCACGACTGTATATATCGGTTTATATCAGTATCGGTTGATATCGGTATCGGTAATTAAAGAGTTGGACAATATCGGAATATCGGATATCGGCAAAATGCCATTATCGGACATCCCTAATTGTGAATGATAGGCAAATTTCCGAAAAAAAGTGCAGTTCTCCTTTAAAGAAACAAAGTCTCCAAGGCAGAAGCATATTAGAAAGTATACAGTAAAAACGTGTCCGCATCATGGTATGGTATGGTATGTTGTTTATTGTCATTGCACAAGTACAACAAAATGTCATTTTCACCACAAACCCGTTCAAGATTAAACTAACATTGTACAGGAGACAGAACAGGAACGGTGATGGTTTGCCACTCAATAGCGCCCCCTAAAAGGTGGGAAAAACGTAGACGCTGGGGAAGGATGAGTAAGAAAAAGTAAATCTCTGACTGGGCTCCTATGGGGGAAGGAGGTGCAGACTGGGGCCCGAGAAAAAAAACCTGATAGCCGATAAGCAGACATAAACATTTTACACAGAAACCACAAGACAGGAGGGCAGGTGGCAGGCATTTGGACCGAACCTGCCAGCCACTTGAGCGTTGCTCGGTTGTCCATCATACCATGTGGGTGAAGCGCTGGCAAAGGCGTGGGGTGGGGATGGGGGTATGTGTACATATGTAGCCATATGCAACCGGTGTCAGAGGAACAGCATTTCTCTTTCTCGGTCTTGTTGACAGGAAGGAGTTTGTTTTAACTCCGTTGCACTGTCCTCGAGAGGAATCTTGAAGCAACAACTTTGCCAAGTCGCAGCCAGGGAGAACAATCAAGATTAGAATGTTTGTGTTTGACAGTGAGAACAAATGTGAAACTTTTTGACTCCTAATTGTCTATTTCTGGTCCTCAAATTCATCCTGCAGGGCAGACGGTATGATGTTACCGTATTTACCGCACTATAAGGCGCACCTAAAAACCTCCAATTTTCTCAAAAGCTGACAGTGCGCCTTATAATCCGGTGCGCCTTATATATGGACCAATATTGAGCCACAACAGGTCTCGCAACTACGGGATGCATAACGTAACCCCAGCCTCTACTGCAGCGTCTATTCTATGCGCCTTATAATGCGGTGCGCCTTATAATGTGGTGCGCCTTGTATATGAACAAAGTTTTAAAATAGGCCATTCATTGAAGGTGCGCCTTATAATCCGGTGTGCCTTATAGTGTGGAAAATACGGTATTCAAAATCCCAAAAGTGAGTGTCCACAGTTCTGCCCGTATCCTCCAATCACTTGTGGCAGCTTTGGGGTACCATGCCAGCATCTTCCATCTTCATAATTCCAAATAGGTAAATATAGTCAGCGTCCTCAACTGCTGACACACGATGGACTCATGTCCATCGTGTGTCCAGCAACAACCGTTCTGACAAGACAGGCAGGTTCCCCCGAACCCAAGATCTTGTCAATTTTATTGAGAGGAAAGTTGATCAGTTCCATTGTAAAGATTTGGAGAGCAGTGCAAAAAATAGGCAACAAGAAAGTTAAGACAAGACAAAACAAAGAAGCAAGCAGGGTAGACACGGAGAGGAGAGGAAGTGTGACCGTCTTTGCCAAGAGCCAAGAGAGAACACTTAGTGTTCACTAAGTGTTGCCAAAAATTCATAAATTACCATTCCAACCTAATGATTGACAGCGTTTGTTCATTCCGAACGGTTAATAATAAGTAGGTTAGTGTTTTTTACACCTACCAGTGCTCTCTGTATAAAAACTTTCACTCGGTCAACATTCCACACTACAAAATACTAAAAGTTTGTAAGCGTTACAAAATGAAGGGATGGATGATTTGTGCTGATATGGTATCAGATCAATCAATATCTGTATCAGCCAACATATCCAAAGCTCCAATATCAGTATTGTATGGTAAGTAACACCCCTAATATTGTGTAATAAACATACTTAAACACATTGAAGTGTCAACACTAACACATTTTTGGTGTCTTGAATAAATGATGAAATGAGCCGGAAATATTCTTATTCGTATAAAATAAAGATTTAAGCAACAAGTAAAACAGTCATACGCACAACATCACTACATGCTCACAACCCCAATTAATGAAATGCACAGATCTGGTAAATTTTAAAATCAGATACAATTGTGTACAAAGCAAACAACAACCCGCTACCTTACATCCATCCATCCATTTTCTACCGCTTAATCCCTTCGGGGTCGCGGGGGGCGCTGGAGCCTATCTCAGCTACAATCGGGCGGAAGGCGGGGTACACCCTGGACAAGTCACCACCTCATCGCAGGGCCAACACAGATAGACAGACAACATTCACACTGACATTCACACACTAGGGCCAATTTAGTGTTGCCATTCAACCTATAACCCAGGTGCTTGTTTTTGGAGGTGGGAAGAAGCCGGAGTACCCGGGGGGAACCCACGCAGTCACGGGGAGAACATGCAAACTCCACACAGAAAGATCCCGAGGCCGGGATTGAACTCACGACTACTCAGGACCTTCGTATTGTGAGGCAGACGCACTATCCCCTCTTCCACCGTGCTGCCCTAATAATGTAAAACCTTTTTTTCCAATAAGATAAGAAAGCTTAGGAAACATTTTGAATTAAAACAACAAAACAAAATCTGTATGCACGCACACACGCTTTGAACATGCGTAGGTAGAAATTAAACCATTGTAAAATTCTATTAACAGTACTTTTATACATCTTTATCTTTTTTTGCTCTTAAAATGTGGTAAATTGGCACACACTGACCACAGGTAGTGAACAAACTAGGCTGCAACAGGGCAATTCTTTAAGGTTTCATGAAACTTCTCTTGCACAAAACGTTTCAATTTCTTTTCAAATAAGGAATACATTTATCATAAACAATATATGTTATATTTGACATGAAGTAGTGATATTTTATAGAAAAAAAACAACTAAAGTGGTAATGTGGTATTTCCACCATCATTTGACTTAAAGCAGTCAGAAGTTTGCTAACTAGTAATACAGTAGGAATGTTTTCATTTATCAGGAGGGTTATTCATCACTTGTATCATTTCAACTAATCCAGACCACCAGTGTCCTTTCCTTTTAGTTGTATTGGGAAGTCAGTGTTTTGTGTCAGCCTGGCCCCTTTTCGCCTGCAGCTCTGTCCATCTGGCTCTGGACATACATGTTTTCCTTCAGATTAGGGGGAAGTGAGAACGATTGAGACCGGCACGGTGGACACAGGACTCGGCGCAGTGACCTCCGTTTCGGAATCAAAGTGGCACATGTCGACCCAGGTTTTTCACCTGACATTTTCGTCCACACTATTGTCCAGCCTGTGTGACAGCCCCTCACGCTGAAGTTACAGCCCCGACCCAACCGCTCTTTCAATCTAAGGGCTTATTTTCCTCTCGTTCATCACTGCCTGTACTGTTTCCAAAGGCAGTCCAAAAGTCTAAAAAATGTGTTTATACCGTATTTCCTTGAATTGGCGCCGGGGCGGTAATTCATTTAAAACCTCTTCTCACTCCGGCGCTTACCAAAGGCATGCGGTAAAGGCAAGCATGCGCTAATTAATTTAAAACCTCTTCTCACTCCGGCACTTACCAAAGGCATGCGGTAAATTTAGGCCTGCGCTTATAAATTTGTGTCTGATGTAAGGATACCATCATGAAAAGCACATTTAATCAAAAAAACTTTATTATGGTCTTACCTTTACTTATAAATTAAGTCCATGCGCAGCTCCTTCTGACCAAAAGCATTGATAACTTGTTTATAGAAGTCTTCCTTATCTTTCTTCAGTTTTAAAAGTCTCTCTGTCCCGATGGAAATCTTCCTTTAATTATTACCTCCTGCTTCGATTGAAAGTCCAGCTTAGAAAACTGTTTTATTTTAGATATGTAATCCTCCATGTTAAAAGTTCAGGCGAGAGGAAAAAATAAACGATCGCTGCTAACTGTTGCTGCTTGTTGTCACTTCTTCTGCAGCCGAGTACCGTATTTTCCGCACTATAAGGCGCACCGGATTATTAGCCGCACCTTCAATGAATTACATATTTCATAACTTTGTCCACCAATAAGCCGCCCCGGATTATAAGCCGCGCCTACGCTGCGCTAAAGGGAATGTCAAAAAAACAGTCAGATAGTTCAGTCAAACTTTAATAATATATTGAAAACCAGCGTTCTAACAACTCTGTCCCAAAATGTACGCAAATGTGCAATCACAAACATAGTAAAATTCAAAATGGTGTAGAGCAATAGCAACATAATGTTGCTCGAACGTTAATGTCACAACACACAAAATAAACACAGCGCTCACTTTCTGAAGTTATTCTTCATTCGTAAATCCTTCGAATTCTTCGTCTTCGGTGTCCGAATTGAAAAGTTGCGCAAGCGTGGGATCCAAAATGGCCGGTTCCGTCTCGTCGAAGTCATCGGAGTCAGTGTCGCTGTTGTTGTCCAGTAGTTCTGTGAATCCTGCCTTCCGGAAAGCTCGGACCACAGTTGTGACCGAAATATCTGCCCAGGCATTTACGATCCACTGGCAAATGTTGGCGTATGTCGTCCGGCGCTGTCTGCCCGTCTTAGTGAAGGTGTGTTCGCCTTCGGAGCTGTGTGAAAAAAGCCACCCGGCCTCTTCGCGTAAACTTCCCTTAACCACTCGCTCATCTTTTCTTCATCCATCCATCCCTTCGAGTTAGCTTTTATGATGACGCCGGCTGGAAAGGTCTCTTTTGGCAAGGTCTTCCTTTTGAATATCACCATGGGTGGAAGTTAGCATGGCAAGCTAGAACCACAGTGAAGGATGACTTCTCATTCCCTGTGGTGCGAATATTCACCGTACGTGCTCCCGTTCCACAGTGCGGTTCACAGGAATATCAGTTGCTGTGAAATACGGTAGTAATCCGTGTGCGGATGGAGAGATTGCGTCTTTTTATGAACCGGATCCTTGTCGCTTAGTAGGAGCCATTTTGTGGTCTTTACAGATGTAAACAGGAAATGAAACGTACGGTGATATCCGCGCGTTTTTTCTTCTTCTTCCGGGGGCGGGTGGTTGCTTACAGTAGAAGAAGAAGCGCTTCCTGTTCTATGGGGGCGGGTGCTTTCCTTGGCGGTTGCTTGCGTAGAAGAAGAAGCGCTTCCTGTTCTACCGGGAAAAAAGATGGCGGCTGTTTACCGAAGTTGCGAGATCGAAACTTTATGAAAATGAATCGTAATAAAGCGCACCGGGTTATAAGGCGCACTGTCAGCTTTTGAGAAAATTTGTGGTTTTTAGGTGCGCCTTATAGTGCGGAAAATACGGTAGTTGCAAGAAGGAGCACGATCGCCCTCTACCACCATGAGGCGGGAGTCATTTAATGACTCATATTTGACACACGCAGCTACGGTATATTAATAAAACATAGCTGCTTACTGTTCTTTTTAGCATATTCAATAGCTTGGACCTTAAATCCTACTGAATAGCTCTTAATCTTCTTCCCTATATGCAATTTCCAAATTATTGAAATCAGCCTCCTCCATTTTGAAAATGATGACAGGTGAAGTGTCACTCGTGATGTGACGAGTTCGACCCGGGCGGAAATTCTAGGCATATGCTAATTATTTTGCGAAACAAGTTTGACCCGGCGGAAATTCTAGACATGCGCTAATAAAAATAATATTTAGCGAAACGAGTTTGACCCGGCGTTAATCCTGAGCCGGCGGTAATGCTAAGCATGCGCTAATTCTTTTGCGAAACAAGTTTAACCCGGCAGTAATTCTAGGCAAGCGCAAACTATATACCCGGCGGCAATTCAAGGAAATACGGTTTTAGTGAAGTGAATTATATTTATATAGCGCTTTTCTCTAGTGACTCAAAGCGCTTTTACATAGTGAATCCCAATATCTAAGTTACATTTAAACCAGTGTAGGTGGCACTGGGAGCAGGTGGGTAAAGTGTCTTGCCCAAGGACACTAGGATGACGGAAACGGATGGCGGAAGAGGGGATCGAGCCTGGAACCCTCAAGTTGCAGGCACGGCCACTCTACCAACCAAGCTATACCGCCCCGTATTAGTTGTTAATTGAAGTGCTTTTAAAAAAATTATATTACAGTATTTTCCGTACCATAGTACCGTATTTTCCGCACTATAAGGCGCACCTAAAAACCACAAATTTTCTCAAAAGCTGACAGTGCGCCTTATAACCCGGTGCGCTTTATATATGGATAAATATTAAGATTCATTTTCATAAAGTTTAGGTCTCGCAACTACGGTAAACAGCCGCCATCTTTTTTCCCCATAGAAGAAGCGCGCGGTGCATGCTGGGATATGTGACGTTTCATTTCCATTTGTGTGTTTATGTAAAGACCCCAAAATGGCTCCTATTAAGTGTGTTGTCTGTCTAATTATAAATAATGCAGACGAGGCATGTTAACTGAGTTCTCAACGTTTACTCACAGCGTGCTCATAACCCCATTCTAACTGCCAGCATACAACGCTTCTCAGGGCTACCGCGCATGCTCGTAACTATCGTTGCATGCTGGGTAGTGTAGTTGTTATATTTGCTAGCTCATAACAGCACATTGAGAGACACGCTTACGCGCTTAATTCAATACTCGCCGTCATTCCGGGTGGATTGACAAAAGACCTCCAGCCGCTAGATATTGGTGTCAACAGGGCATTCGAAGCTAGACTGCTAACTGCGTGGGAACAATGGATGACAGAAGGCGAACACACCTTCACTAAGACGAGGAGGCAGCGCCAGACGACGCCAACATCTGCCAGTGGATCGTAAATTTGCCCAACTTTTCACTTCGGACACCGAAGACGAAGGATTTACGAATGAAGAATAACTTCAGAAAGTGAGCGCTATGTTTATTTTGTGTGTTGTGACATTAACGTTCGAGCAACATTATGTTGCTATTGCTCTGCACTATTTTGAATTTTACTATGTTTGTGATTGCACATTTGCGTACATTTCGGGAGTGAACAGAGTTGTTAGAACGCTGGTTTTTAATATATTATTAAAGTTTGACTGACCTATCTGACTGACATTCCCTTTAGCGCAGCGTAGGCGCGGCTTATAGTCCGGGGCGGCTTATTGGTGGACAAAGTTATGAAATATGCCATTCATTGAAGGTGCGGCTAATAATCCGGTGCGCCTTATAGTGCGGAAAATACGGTATAAGGCGCATAGAAGGGGTAATTTTGTATTTTATTTTTCTAAATGTAAAACACTTCCTTGTGGTCTACATAACATGCAATGGTGGTTCTTTGGTCAAAATGTTGCATAGATTATGTTTTACAGATCATCTTCAAGCCGCTTTCTGACAGTCGCTTCAGGATGCGCCATTTTTTGGGCTGTCTTATTTACCTGGCTCACCTTCGACAGCGTCTTTTCTCCGTCATCTTTGTTGTAGCGGTGTAGCGTGCAAGGGCGGGAGTGGAAGAAGTGTCAAAAGATGGAGCTAACTGTTTTAATGACATTCAGACTTTACTTCAATCAATAACGGAGCGGCATCTTCTCATCCGTAGCTCACTAGTGCAGTAACAACGCCGGAAATGTGTCCCGTGAATAACCGTCATACCGGAACTCTCGAATAACTAAAGTTGCTTGGGTGAATTATGTAAAACTCACTATACCGGTATATATCGACTTTCATGGCGAGTTTACTGACATATATTTTTGTAAGATCTTTACACTACTTTATATTAGAAATGGCAACAGCGGAGGATGAATGTCCCATAACAAGAATATAGAGAAAAATAAGAAGCTTATCGACTATGGTGTCGGCACGGACTACAAAGGCGGATCCCAAATACAGATCAGCAGGTACCAGAAGGTAAGAAAAGTTGCTTTTGCATAGTATTACGAAACAAAATGCCAGATAATATGTCTTACCTTATCAGTGTTGGGACTAACGCGTTACTATCGGCGGTAACTAGTAATCTAACGCGTTATTTTTTTATATTCAGTAACTCCGTTACCGTTACTACATGATGCGTTACTGCGTTATTTTGCGTTATTTTTTATGTAGTATCGGCTAGAAACTGAGAAGATCTGAGTGTTGCAGCGCTGCTGAAGAGGCGACAAAAAAGAGGCGCGCCGCGCGCTGTCTGTGTGTACGTGTGTGTGTGTGTGTGTGTGGGAGGGGGCGTGTCTGTGTCTACTATCAAGACGTCATGGCGAACCCCGAAGCCGAGTTTCTTAAAATGGAGATATTTTCAGTACGTTTCTTTTATCGACCACAAAGAAAATAACATTTTAGTTGAATGTAAGTTTCAAATATGCTGAAACAGCGACAAAAACAACATGCTTCGACGAAGCTAGTAAAGAGACACACACTTCACCTCCACCTCCAACAGCGGCTGGATTTTAATGAGGCACTGCACACTGAAGGTACACACACTCTGTCAATTCTCTTATATACTCTTTCATTTTAAACTTTTAGAGTGTTTGATTATCACATCACTCTAAATGTTTAGACTATAAAGTTCACAAACCTAAAGAGGGATACTAGTGGGCCAGGTTAATATTTCCTTTTCTCTAAACTAAGTGGGGAAATGTGTAGAGTGTTCTGGGCTTCAGACATGATTTTATTCAGAATTCCTTGAGAAAACGCCTGGTTAGGCTTTATGTATGTAGTGTGTGCCTTTCTTGTTTTACAGCTATGTTGTTATTACCGTATTTTCCGCACCATAAGCCGCCCTGGGTTATAAGCCGCGCCTTCAATGAACGGCATATTTCAAAACTTTGTCCACCTATAAGCCGCCCCGTGTTATAAGCCGCATCTAACTGCGCTAAAGGGAATGTCAAAAAAACAGTCAGATAGGTCAGTCAAACTTTAATAATACATTAAAAACCAGCGTGATGTGGGCGCGCATGGAGTCGTAAATCAACATGGACGGAGCTGCGTGAAAAAAGCCACCCGGCCTCTTCGCGTAAACTTACCTTAACCACTCGCTCATCTTTTCTTCATCCATCCATCCCTTCGAGTTAGCTTTTATGATGACGCCGGCTGGAAAGGTCTCTTTTGGCAAGGTCTTCCTTTTGAATATCACCATGGGTCGAAGTTTCTGGCCATTAGCATGGCAAGCTAGAACCACAGTGAAGGACGACTTCTCATTCCCTGTGGTGCGAATATTCACCGTACGTGCTCCCGTTGTATCCACAGTGCGGTTCACAGGAATATCAAAAGTCAGTGGAACCTCGTCCATGTTGATAATGTTCTCTGGCCGGATCTTTTTTTCAGCTATCTTGTTTTTACAATATGCACGGAAAGTAGCCAGCTTTTCTTGAAAGTCTTTAGGCAGTTGCTGTGAAATAGTAGTCCGTGTGCGGATGGAGAGATTGCGTCTTTTCATGAACCGGAAACCTGTCGCTTAGTAGGAGCCATTTTGTGGTCTTTACAGATGTAAACACACAAAGGAAATGAAACGTAATATCCGCGCGCTTCTTCTTCTTCTACGGGGGCGGGTGGTTGCTTACAGTAGAAGAAGAAGCGCTTCCTCTTCTATGGGGGCGGGTGCTTACCTTGGCGGTTGCTTGCCGTAGAAGAAGAAGCGCTTCCTCTTCTACGGGGAAAAAAGATGGCGGCTGTTTACCGTAGTTGCGAGACCTAAACTTTATGAAAATGAATCTTAATATTAATCCATATATAAAGCGCACCGGGTTATAAGCCGCACTGTCAGCTTTTGAGTAAATTTGTGGTTTTTAGGTGCGGCTAATAGTGCGGAAAATACGGTATGCTGTTTGTTACTTATGTATGTTAAGTTGCAGCTATTTAAAATAGTTTTGTCAATTTGTTCTGGTCTGAAACAAATTGGCCCTTTAAAACATATCTTTGTCTTTGTGTGTTGTATGTAGAGCACATTGCTTAGCAGAGTTCAGTGATGCAAATGCATGTCAACTTGATCAACAGATTGTATTATTCTCCAGTGCAATAACAGTACTAAAATGAAGGCTAAAAGGGCATTAAATGGGGCCTTAAAAAAATTAAAAATATATATATATAAGTAACTAAATAGTTACTTTTCACAGTAACGCATTACTTTTTGGTTTAAGTAACTGAGTTAGTAACTGAGTTACTTTTGAAATAAAGTAACTAGTAACTGTAACTAGTTACTGGTTTTCAGTAACCAACCCAACACTGTACCTTATACACACACCATAATAATACTCGTATGTTGAAGCACAGTACAATCCATCAAGCGGTGCGGCTTCATAGCTTACCAAAGTTGTACTAAAAATTAGATAGATTTTTGAGCGCCGTGTGTAATGTTCTGTATTTCCAATGGAACATATAAAATGTTGGTGTTGTTTATTTGAGACATATTGCAGTCTACATGTAACTCTTGTGTCTGACTGCCATCTACTGGTCACACTTATCATCACACCACTTACCAAATAAAATAGCTTTGAGGTCGGTAAGCACAACCAAAATGATTCCGTACATTAGGCGCACCGGGTTATAAGACGCACTGTCGAGTTTTGAGAAAATGAAAGGATTTTAAGTGCGCCTTTTAGTCCAAAATATACAATAATACACATTAGTAACACTGAGACTGAGGATCTTTTTAGAGTTGTCCGACATCAATATTTTTACAGATAAATCCTGGCATACACTAATCTACTGAAGCTTTGCATGTATTACAACAAGTGCAAACTCGATAACGCACGCAAAGCTGATCTAAACTCGTCTCTTAAGTACAAACCCCGTTTCCATATGAGTTGGGAAATTGTGTTAGATGTAAATATAAACGGAATACAATGATTTGCAAATCATTTTCAACCCATATTCAGTTGAATATGCTACAAAGACAACATATTTGATGTTCAAACTGATAAACATTTTTTTTTTTTGCAAATAATCATTAACTTTAGAATTTGATGCCAGCAACACATGACAAAGAAGTTGGGAAAGGTGGCAATAAATACTGATAAAGTTGAGGAATGCTCATCAAACACTTATTTGGAACATCCCACAGGTGTGCAGTCTAATTGGGAACAGGTGGGTGCCATGATTGGGTATAAAAACAGCTTCCTAAAAAATGCTCAGTCTTTCACAAGAAGGGATGGGGTGAGGTACACCCCTTTGTCCACAACTGCGTGAGCAAATAGTCAAACAGTTTAAGAACAATGTTTCTCAAAGTGCAATTGCAAGAAATTTAGGTATTTCAACATCTACGGTCCATAATATCATCAAAAGGTTCAGAGAATCTGGAGAAATCACTCCATGGCCGGAAACCAACATTGAATGACCGTGACCTTCGATCCCTCAGACGGCACTGTATCAAAAACCGACATCAATCTCTAAAGGATATCACCACATGGGCTCAGGAACAATTCAGAAAACCACTGTCACTAAATACAGTTTGTTGCTACATCTGTAAGTGCAAGTTAAAGCTCTAATATGCAAAGCGAAAGTCATTTATCAACAACATCCAGAAACGCCGCCGGCTTTTCTGGGCCCAAGATCATCTAAGATGGACTCATGCAAAGTGGAAAAGTGTTCTGTGGTATGACGAGTCCACATTTCAAATTGTTTTTGGAAATTATCGACATTGTGTCATCCGGACCAAAGGGGAAGCGAACCATCCAGACTGTTATCGACGCAAAGTTCAAAAGCCAGCCATCTGTGATGGTATGGGGGTGCATTAGTGCCCAAGGCGTGGGTAACTTACACATCTGTGAAGGCACCATTAATGCTGAAAGGTACATACAGGTTTTGGAACAACATATGCTGTCATGTACGCGCCGTCTTTTTCATGGTCTTGCTTATTTCAGCAAGACAATGCCAAGCCACATTCAGCACGTGTTACAACAGCGTGGCTTCGTAAAAAAAGAGTGTGGGTACTTTACTGGCCCCCCTGCAGTCCAGACCTGTCTCCCATCGAAAATGTGTGGCACATTATGAAGCGTAAAATACGACAGCGGAGACCCCGGACTGTTGAACGACTGAAGCTCTACATAAAACAAGAATGGAAAATAATTCCACTTTCAAAGCTTCAACAATTAGTTTCCTGAGTTCCCAATCGTTTATTGAGTGTTGTTAAAAGAAAAGGTGATGTAACACAGTGGTGAACATGCCCTTTCCCAACTACTTTGGCACGTGTTGCAGCCATGAAATTCTAAGTTAATTATTATTTGCAAAAAAAATAAAGTTTATGAGTTTGAACATCAAATATCTTGTCTTTGTGGTGCATTCAGTTGAATATGGGTTGAAAAGGATTTGCAAATCATTGTATTCCGTTTATATTTACATCCAACACAATTTCCCAACTCATATGGAAACGGGTTTGTACATTTTGGGTGTCATGATCTGTGGTCGGCTCATGTTTTGTTTAGTTAGGTTTGGTTAATTTTGGACTCCTTTAGTTATTGCTTGTGCACCTGTGAGTTTGTTTCGTCACCATGGTTACTTATTATTTTCACCTGCTGCTTGTGTTCCCGACGCGCACCTGTTTTCCATCACTGACACTATTTAAGCCTGCCTTTCTGTTCACTCGTCCTGTGCTCCTTGTTTGCGGTAAGCTACATCACGTTGGTTTGTTTTCATGTTCCTGAGTCCTGTGCTAAGTTTAGCCTTAGCTTCCCGTGCGTTCGGCACGCTTTTCTTTTGCTTGTTTTTCTGTTTGCCTATGATTTATGTAATTAAATGATTTCTTACCTTCACGTCTTTGTCCAGAGTGTCCGTGTTGCACGGAAGGAACGATCCCGCATAAATATGCGACCCCCACGTGACATTGGGTGTCTCATTCAGTAAAAGAATTTAAAATTCCATTCGGTTTTTTAAGGCGGTCTGTCATAACGTTTTTAGCATTCTTTTGTATTAGTGTTCCTAAAAATGTGATATACCGGCCCCCAGACACATTTTTTTTCTCTAAATTTGGCCCCCGAGTCAAAATAATTGCCTGTTTTACAGTGTAGGATGAGCAAAGGTCAAACACAAACATAAATGGCAAAAACTGACCTTTTGATGAAATGCAACATTTTTTGACATTGTCTTTCTTCTCAGCGTCTCATAATCTCATCTGTTTTTAGGAGGATTCCAAAAAGTTCAGCACCTTGTCGTGAGGGTCTGTAAAGTTGAATGTGCAGGGTAGGGGTAGAAAATGGATGGATGGATGGGTGCAAGTATTCTTTAATTAGTCATTATAATAATTAAGGATATGCAATACTGGTTGATGTTTTCTTGCAACATTGAGAAGCTTACAAAAACCTTTATTCTCCACTACTGAGTGAGGTCAAGGCAAACCATTTCTCCCACTGTGTTTGCTAGTTGCTCTGCAGTGGGGTGGTTGGGTGAATACAACCTGTTTTGGATTAATTGCAGCTAATATAAGTGGTTGAAACTAACTTGCAGGGGCAGAACTTGGCTGAGATGATGATTTGGTGCTGGTGGGGGTTAGGCAGCCAGGAGAGGATGCCTTTAGATCACAGGTGTCAAACTCAAGGCCGGGGGCCAGATGTGGCCCATCACTTCATTTTATTTGGCCCTCAAAAGCCTGCTAATAATATGTATGAATAAAGTACTGTAACTTTTTTCACTAAATGTATTCTTTCTTTCGATTTTGGGAGAAAACAAATATGTACTCCATGTAATCGCAAATTATGTTAAATTTTGTCTATCCATCCATCCATTTTCTACCACTTGTCCCTGTCGGGGTCGTCGCTGGGGGTGCTGGAGCCTATCTCAGCTGCATTCGGGCGGTAGGTGGGGTACACCCTAGACAAGTCTCCACCTCATCGCAGGTTATTTAACTATTTATCAGCAAAAAAAACCCCAGAGATAGCAGCCAATTTCCAATGGTTTATTTTAGACTTTAGAATTTAAAAGCAAAAAGGCTTAGAGGACTAAGCATTGGTGGTATAGTGGTTAGCATAGCTGCCTTCCAAGCAGTTGACCCAGGTTCGATTCCCGGCCAATGCATGACTTGTGGTATAATGGCAACATCCAGTCAGTTGGAAGTTGTTATTTAACTATTGATCAGCAAAAATCCCAGAGACGACAGCCAATTTCTAATGGTTTATTTTAGAATTTCAAGTGAAAAAATATCCGAGAACAAAGCACCTGTGCCACCGTGCTGCCCTAAATTTTGTCTAATTATGCAAAAATATCTTTTCAAACATATTCAAACCATTTTTTAAATAGAAATAAATATTAATAATAATGATTTCAAAGCAAGTTATCCATCAAATTGTGCAATGTAAAAATAACAATAGATTACATGCTAAAATTGTGAAATTTACTGTGGTTTTTACAGCATTTTTCTCTAAATGAAAAAAAAACTTACTTTTTTTAACTGTAATAAACTGTGTTGCCGTTTTGGCATTTGCAGTAATACACCGACAAATCTACAGTAAAAAAAACAAAAACAAACTGGCAGCTCAGGTGCCAAAATTTTAGTGTAAAATTGCATTTTTTTTTTATTTACAGTAAAAAAAAAACAAATGTCAATTTTACTGTAAAATATATATATTTTTAAAATTTATAGTAAAAAAACAAATGTAAATTTTACAGTAAAATTCTGGAAACTGACTTGCCTTTTTTACCATAAAAACAGCAGCGCTGTTTTTCCATTTACAGTAATATACACTACATTTTGAGGTGAAATTATTGCAATTTAACATATTTTTTTTTCCATTTTAGTTTAAAAAAAATCTGCCAATAAAATGCATAAAAAAATTGTGTAATAATAGTATTCACTGTTAGAAAAAAACATAACTGCGATGTGACCCTCAGTGAAAACGACTTTGACACCTCTGCTTTCGATGTTGACAGATGTTTGGTATCTCTGCCTCTGCTGATTTGACACATTACATATCACTTTAGTTTATATCTGCAACACGGACTGTAAAATGCGTCCACACAGAACTTGAGCAAGTTTTTTTTTTTTTTGGGGAGGACCAAGAGATGGCTCGGCAGCAAACACACTATTTTCTATTTGGTTGCCCAAATCTATATGGAGAGTTTCAGCTAAGTTATTGAGTGACGGGAAGCAACACTAAAGCTAATTAGCCTATAGCCCCCTCTTGCTGTCTGCAAAAAACAAGGGTAACTTAAAAGTACCAAATAACTCCCACAAGTGCATACAATTCGACACAACTACACGCGTATTGTTTTAACCTTTTTAACCGAACGCTAACTTTACTCTCAGAGCTACGTGAACAGAGCGAACATGAGAGTGAAGTGAATGAATTAACTCATATTATGTTTTGCACATGGTGAATGTTTATATTCTTCTTGGAGAAAGCAAACCACCACCTTTAAGTAAATAGTAGCATTTCAGTTTGGGGACATAATAACTTAGGGCCCTTAAGTATTGACATTTGTGTGTGGATTGGATTAGTTCTCGCGGAAGAAAAGGCAATACAATTGGACCTTGGTATGCAAAGGTGATGGCCCTATCCGTGAGAAGAGACAACATGTTTAGCCTAATGACAGCATCTAAGATATGACAGGAATCTGTTTTCTTTTCAGTCACTTAAGTACAAACATCTCCTTTTATGGCCAGGATGCGCTCCAGGAATATAAAACTGATGCTTTGGCTTCTCCAAGTTAGGAGTGCTTAATTTTTTACCTGACCTCCTCCAAGAACTGCAGTCCTGTATAATGACGCTCGCTTGTAATAAAGCAACTTTTGGTTCAATAAAGCGTCTCCGAAGTCTCTTTTGATCCAGCCGCACTGCCGTGTCGCTCTTCTGTCCGGACGAGGACGACAAGACTAGAAATACACATCAAGAGCACCTGACTGCAGACGAGTAATGGAATAATCTCCTGATTAAACTGCCTCCGGAACCCGGTTCATGTACAGAAATATATTCAACAAAAATAGTTGCTTCGCCCGAGCCTTCTCTGTTGTCATCCCGCCATGCACTGTGCGCTGTCATTAGAAAACGCAAATTTTTTATTTAATGTTTTTCTTGTTCCCGAATACAAATATTTTTTTAAGTATTTGTTTGAAATAAGTATTTCTAAAAAACAAGTTTTTTTCTGAAAACCGCATGCGGGTTCGGCTTCACCCTTAGTACAGGGTAGGGTTGTACAGTATACCGGAATTAGTATAGTACCGCGATACTAATGAATCATATTCGGTACTATACCGCCTCTGAGAAGTACCGGTCCACCACCCCCCCTTTGTCGTCATGTCGTGTCATTGCTGGTTTACGAGCAGAGGAGCATGTTCGGCAGCGCACAATCATGGAGTACTTATAAGCAGACAGTGTGTAGACAGAAAAGGGAGAACGGACGCATTTTGGTTTAAAAACTAAAGATAAAAGTGTAGTTATAACACTGAAACGCCCTCAGGAAGAGGTGCTTTAAGACATGGCTACCGAGCTAGCGGCTAAAGTCCAGTTGCTGTCGACAGTGTTTTCGCTACTTCTAAAACACTAATCGTCGCATCCATGGTGACGAATAAAGTAAGTTTCTTACAAGTATCATCCCTGCAGGACGAGGAATAGCTAAACATGCTTCACTACACACTGTAGCTCACCGGCATCAAAATGAAACAGACGCCATTGGTGGATCTACACCTGACATCCACTGTAATGATACCAAGTACAAGAGCGTATCTCGTCGATACAACTATGATTACGTCTATAATTTTTGGTATCACATCTTCTTTCGTTTTTTAAAAACAATTATATTATGTTTATGAACTCAGGAAATATGTCCCTGGACACATGAGGACTTTGAATAGACCAATATATGATCCTGTAACTACTTGGTATCGGATTGATACCCAAATTTGTGGTATCATCCAAAACTAATGTAAAGTATCAAACAACAGAAGAACAAGTGATTATTACATTTTAACAGAAGTGTAGATAGAACATGTTAAAAGAGAAAGTAAGCAGATATTAACAGTAAATGAACAAGTAGATTAATAATTCATTTTCTACCACTTGTCCTTAATAATTTTGGCAAAATAATAGAATGGAAAATGACACAATATGTTACTGCATATGTCAGCAGACTAAATTAGGAGCCTTTGTTTGTTTACTTACTAATAAAAGAAAAGTTGTCTTGTATGTTCACTATTTTATTTAAGGACAATCTTGCAATAAGAAACATATGTTTAATGTACCATAAGATTTTTTGTTAAAATAAAGCCAATAATGCAATTTTTTGTGGTCACCTTATTTAGAAAAGTATCGAAAAGCACCGAAAAGTGTCAAAATAATTTTTGAACCAGTACCAAAATATTGGTATCGGGACAACACTAGTGCAGGGCCTCTCGGAAGTGGGCGCTGGGCTTGTTTAAGGAGAAGCGACTCTCATGGTCAGTCTGAATTCATACAATTACAGTTACTTCCCTGCAGCCTTGCTTACCATCTTGTCGGAGAGCCTTGACAAAGGGAATGTCACTCAGTGTGACAGCATTAGAAGTGAAGTGTTACCAAATCTTCAGCTCATGTACGATTACATTCAAGAGGGCTTTGGAGCAACGAGTGGCTTGATTTTGATATGTGGAAACATGGAGTTCAACTCATCAACCAATGGAGTCAGTGAACCTTTGTTGAACTGGATGGCAGAGAGCTTTTTGGTTGGAATTAACTCCCTGGTTGAGAATTCGACACGAGTAGTTCGCTGCAATGAGTCCTGAAAGGGTCATCTCAGATCGGAAGTGTGCTCATATCACATAAAGCTTACTTTAGTTACACAAATACAGGACAGTTGTATCATTTAGCCTACTGTGCCCAGGTCCCAAGTCTTATTTTGTTACTGTTATGCATAATCTAATGTTAGGATCAAATATAGGACAACATTTTAAAGAAGAGATTCTGAGGGTATGTTAGAACTTTTTAACTATTATGACGTATTCTTTGTTTGATCTTTGGGTTTTGTGTTTGCATTCCCCAATGCCATTCGACGGCCGGTGTGTCTGGTTGTTCCACCCCTCACCACAACACACTACAAAT